>NC_135611.1:7050681-7353712 GCF_053574225.1 Canis aureus | reverse complement strand
TCCTTCAGCCACTTAAGTCATATTGATGTTGCATTAAAAAATTAAAAAGTGACTGGTTCAGCTTCAAACTCTGTATCCAATAGATTTTCTCCAAACCCATCATTCTCCAGTATTCAGAACGATACTTCCTTATGTTTTCTCATACTGAATATTCAAAAGTTTGCTCAAAGTTACAGTATTTAATAAATTAGTGATTTATACTTCTTGATCTAAGGTATTTAAAAGTGGCTTTTTAAAATGTAAATAGGTAAAGTTGGAGAATATATATTTAACAGCACATTTTGGTGCCACTGTTTTGATTTCTGTGAAGACACAAGCAGATTTATCAACCAATGCTTAAGCACCATCTTTATAAATGTTAACATAGTAAAACACCAAAAAAGAAAAATCCCACACATTATATTTATGAAAATGGGCTTAAATTAACAGATCTCTAGGAAGCATATTGGAATGCAGCAAACTGCACTTTGAGAATTGCTACATTAAATTATACTTGCCCTACAACCATCCTAACTTAGATTAGGGAATATCTGTCAAGCCCTGCAGGGTGACACCATATGATATACATCTTGCTAAATTGGAGCTGCTTGGGGAATATCTATGAGTTTCTCTAGATTTAACCTACACCTTTACAGATTTCAAATTGTTCAAACACTAGCTAAATTCCTGAAAAGCAGAAATTGTCTCTTTGAGGATGAAGCACAATGTGAAAATATCTGTAAGATATAATCAAAGTGCTAAATATTTCATCAAACATCACTAGGCAAGTAAATTCAAAACATGCAGTTTATACTAAACCAGTGATCAACAAAAATCATGCCCACTATGTCTCAGATGATGAATTTAGAAGACTACAAGTTTTGTATAGATTTATTTTTAAAACCAAAAAAATAATATGATTTTAGTGAATGAGGATAGAGAAACCGGATAAATATAAAATAAAACAACAAGCCAAATGGAAATTCTCAGACTAAGAAATAAAATAACTGAATAAAAATTTACCTAGTGGAGATGGAATAAAAGAAGACCTGTAAAGTTAAAGGCAGATGAATAGAAATTATGCAATCTAAGTAACAGGAGTGATGGGTGGAGGGTTAGGAGTTAGGAGGAGGGATACAGATCCCAGAATAAAAATAATCAGTGACTTAGAGACCTATGTGAAGGTCTTACATATGAGATGAATAAAGGAAAAAAATAGTTTAAAACAAGTATGGACACACACATATATTCACATATATTTGCATATATTTATATATAAATATAAATAGTTGTGAATACTATGCACACACAAACAAAATGAATTGTTAAAAAAAAGTAGGCATATATTAAAAAAAACCCTATGTATTCCTTTTAAAATTTTTGGAAAGACAAAAGACTTCAATGAAAAATGAAAATTGTAAGATGAAATTTATAACGTATGTTCATATAAACTATAGTAACAATTACCAAAAAATGGGAGGACAGGTAAATAGATTTATGTCATACTAAGGTTACCATGCTTAGAAAGTGGGAATGTTAAAGAGAAAATTAGGGAATTTCAAGTAGGAAATAAAAAATGCCAATTATAAAGATTGAAGGGGAAGGTTGAAATCAGAATTTTGTAGTATTTAGCGTGAAATTGGACAGATACAAAAATGACTCAAAATAGACCCTGATAAACAAAGAACCCATATTGCTAGCATAGAGCAAGCATTACTGGAACAATAAAATATAAATTAAAAAGCTATAGAGGAAATAAAAGTAGACACTAAAAATATTTAATTAACCAAAAAGACAAGATTAAGGAAGAACAAGGGAACAAAAACAGAAAAGTAGAAAATAAATAGCAATATGGTAAATTTAATAATAAAAAATTTAATTGAGCATAAATTGAATGAACATTCTTTTTTTTTTTAAGATTTTATTTATTTACTCATGAGAGACACAGAGAGAGAGAGAGAGGCAGAGATATAGGCAGAGAGAGAAGCAGGCTCCACGCAGGAAAACTGATGTGGGACTCAATCCCAGGACTCCAGGATCACACCCTGGGCAGAAGGCAGATGGTCAACTGCTGAGCCACCCAGGTGTCCCAAGCATTCAAATTAAAAGGCAACATTTTTCAGCTTGTGTAAAGGCAGAGAGCCAAACTATATTTTGCTAATTAGAGTAAGATGAAACAAGAGAACATATGCTTAAAAAAAAAAAAACTGAGGGTGGGGGGAGTTGTGAATACTATGCACACGCAAATCATTAGGAAAGTGGTGTGTTTATTAGATAAAGTAGACTTTAAGACAAAGACCATTTTCACAGGGGAACAATGTAATGAGCAATGTCCTATGAATACATAACAGTCTTAAACATATATGCAACAGATAACAGAGCACCAAAAACCTTGAAGCAAAAGCCTAGCAGAAGTAACACAGATATAAATCTACAATCACAGTCAAATATTCTAACAGTATTCTTTCAGGAGATGACAGGTAAAGGATATAGACATTCAGTAAGACTACAGGATACATGAGCATAACTAAAATAATTAACAACCAGATTTTCCTGATTGACATGGGAAACAACACCTGATGAAATATTATACCTTATTTTCAAGTGTACATAAATTATTCATATAATAATGGTCAATAGTGGTTAATCAAAAGCTTAAATGAACTTTAAATGGCTGAAGTATTGTTTCTTAATCTGAATACCATGGAGCACTTCAGGTATTTGTCTCAACCAGTCTAATGAAATTAAGAATTACATTGTTAAAAAACGACAATTCACTGTTTTCCTATCTGTCCATCCTTTCCCCATTAGTCATTGTTGCTATAAATTTACAGTATAGTTATTAGTGATGATTATATAATTGCTATAGGAAGATGAAGATTTAGTATAAACCATGCGGTGATTTTTCTGCATGTCTGTAATTATTATATCACAGATATCAACACTTCTTACTAACTTCCTGTGTAAAGAGTATTTAATTCTCCTGTGGTTATTAATGCTTCCTTTAAAGAATAGTCTATAAATATCATCATTTCTTTAACCACCCGTTTCCTTCATTGTTATTACCTTATTTCTTAACTCTAGTATTTAAACTTTGTGGAATATAAACATTTTCCATCCACGGAATTAGAAACATACGTTTTAATTTTTTTACCTAATATTCTGGTGTTTTAATCTCCTTTATCTTCTGCTTCTGAATCTCATTTTGTTTATTAATTAATGAAAGTCTCTGGACTTTTCCCACAATGTATACTTCACCATAGCAGATTTCCTTCTGATTTACTTAATAACTTCTTTATCTTTCTGTTAGATCTAATATCACACCTCCAAATTTCTTGATGGCATATATGATTACATTTTCCAATCAATTTACAAACACTAATTATTATGTCAGAGGCTAATATTTAGTGACTTCTTGCTAATTAGAGACCTGGCTAAGCACCAATAAAGAACTTGAGTTTTTTCTGTAACATGATTTATTTTTAGTATCAAAAGTTTATGTGGGGAAAACAAAATGCTTTATAGATCAAAGGATGTGTCTTATACCACATACCTAGTGTGGCAGAGTAAACACTTTGCAGGAGGAGCTTTATCATTTTAACTAGTCCAATATATCCCTCATAGTAGTATTAGTAAAGTTGTAAAGAAAAATAACCCTTCTCAAAATTACAATAAAATCCTCTGATTTACTGTTTTCTTATAACTTGGTGATTGATGAAATAAAGAAAGAATCACACATCTCTTTTTCAGATCCCATTGGCTAAGTTATGTACTTCTGGAAACAACATTAATAAAAAGTTATAAGCCAATGCATGTGAACTATCTCCTTGCAATATTGACTTTGTCACATTTTCACAGTGACTATATGTCAGCACTAAAACACATCAGGGAACTCTTGGATGAGATACAACATTAGTATTGTTCCCACATTTAAACACCTCACATTTTTAAGTCTTGATTAATTATAATTTTGCTATTTAATTGATGATGTCTTAGTATATTACAAAGACTTTTTACTTGAAAAGGCATAAGACCTATGGATTGAGGGTATCTCTGCACACTGGAAGCACTTATGAAACATACTAAAATGTTTTCATGAAGAGCCACATCTGAAGATTGCTTCAGTAGATCTGGGACATTTCCAGGGATCTATATTTAAAAACTACTTATGCACATCAATATTAAAAACTACTCTAAATATTATCTTGATGCATTTTAATTAAAAATGAAATATAATTAATTTTATATTAATGTTACCTTTCTTTACAAAGACCAAAAAATAAATTTATATTCTTTTCTTTTTCTTATAAAGAGGAAGACCTGTCAAAGGTAGTTTGGGAGATATAGATTGTTGTTAGCAATAAAGTTATCATACAAAAATTAAACTATTTTTAAATAGTCACATCAGTTTGCTGCTCTAAAATAAACACAGCCTAGGGCAGTCAATAGCAAACTAGACAATTTCTCATTTGCACATAGCAAGCGGATCTTGCCTGCTCATGCTGAGATTCTTCTTTTATCTGTGGACTTACTTGCTTTTTGCCTTTCCCTGTAGAATAAAAATACATGGGAAGCCCTCTGTATTTTATGAATGGACTCTGCTGTGAAACCCAGCAATGGTCACACAGTCAGGGCATCATGTTTCAGAGGGTGGCCAATATCCCTCAGATGCTCCAACCTGAACATAGTAGAAGGAAAGCTCATAAAAGTTTGTTCATTTCTCTAAGATTATGCACTACGAGCAAAACTTTTTTTTTCAAAAAAAAATCTTGTTCAAAAAGTTCAAGAGATTTTGTTCATACATACATGTTGAGATTTTATTTGTTTTTTTAGTTAAAATGCATCAACTCTTGCTGTCATCTGAGGTCATAGTCTTGGATTTGTGAGATTAAGCCCTATGTTGGGCTTCACACTCAGCAGAAGGTCTGCTTGAGATTCTTTGCCTCTCTCCCTCTCCCTCTGCCCCTCCATCCACTCCTGCTCTCCCTCTCAAATAAATAAATAAATAAATAAATAAATCTTTAACAAAATAAAAATATAAAGGTCTAAAACTCATCACAGCCAAGAGAAGCCTCAAGAGACCTAATAGCTAAGTGTAATATCATACCTTAGGTTGGATCCTGCAACAACAACAAAAAAACAGTAGATTTTACAAACTATGGTAATATGAACAAAAAGTGTGGGCTTTACTTACTATCAGTCTATCAATACAGGTCCATTTACTGTAACAAGTGTACCATGCTGATGTATGATGTTAGTATTATGGAGAATTCCATGGAATATTTGAGGACTCTATTATCTCATACATTTTCTATAATCTAAAATTTCTATCTCAGTCTTAATAGATGTAACTTCAAAAATTTCAATGATATTAATTAGGGAGGCTCTTCTTTATTCTTTTTCATTAATATAGTGGTTATTTTTGTTCTTTATTCCATTGTATATATTTTTGTCAAATTTTACCACAAAATTTTTGATTTTCTATTGAATCTACAGATCAGTTAAGGAATATGGATTGTCTGTATGGTATTGTGTCTCCTTATTCATGAAGCTGACATGTGCCTCCACTTGACTTATAATTTTGTAACACATTTCAATATAATTTTGCAATTGCCCCAACCAGAACTTACCTATGTTTTGTTACACTGATTTATAACCACTGTCAATATTAACTAGCCTATTTACATCTATTGATTGCAAAAGGAACTTTAAAAATATTTTATCTAATTGTTCACAGTGTAAAAGATATAAACAAAAACTGATTTTTTAAAAAAATCCCAAACACTTGCAAAACCCTACTGCTAATTCTAATTACTGATCTCAAAGTTAAGTTGGTTTTCTTCAAAGACCAACATATTGTGTATAAATAATGAAATTCTCAGCTTTCCAATCATATATAGCACTTAATCCTTTTGCTTTTATACACTGCATATACACCCAGAAATATATTTAAAATGTTGAAGGGCTTGCTTCTAGCATCTCACTATCAATAAGAATATTTGCTATTATTTTTAAGTAAATAACTTTATTAGACTCCAGGAGTTTCCTTGTATTTTTAATTGCTAAGAATGTTTTTACATAAAAATTAAATTTATCATACTCTATATTATTTCTGCATTTATATATAATCACATTGTCTTCTCATCTCTTAATGTAGCAAATCATGTATTAATTTATTTTCAACTGGTAAGTCAACATTACACTGAGATATACATACAATCTGAATATGTACTGCATTGATGTCTGTGAGAACAACTGGCCTGTGATTTGTCTTTTACATACTATCCTACTTACATATTGGTGTCAAACTATGCTGGCCTTGATTATGCAATTTTTCTTTATCTCTTTTTAAGAGCGTATTTCCATATGACTAGAATAATTTCTAATTTTGTTGTAAAACTGATTCTAAAATCACCTTTTTAAAAGGTTTTCTTTAAAGGAAGTATTTATTAATACTGTATCTCAAGTGGGAAGACCACTTGTTTTAGGTAATTGTTTTTTTGGTTTTTTTTGTTGTTCTTAATGAATGCAGAAGTTATATTTCTTCTTTTTTATTCTTTTCTTTTTTTTTTTTTTTACATTTCTTCTAACAATTTCAATGTACTGGCATAAAATATCATAGCATCTCATTATTTTTAATTGTTGACATCTGTTATTATGCCCCAATTTCATCGGAGCTCTCATTTATGTCTTTTTCTTCTTTGTAAATTTCATAATAGATATGTCATTCTCATCAGTGTGTTAAGCAGGATTGGTGTTGTTTATATAGTTTGAATTTATTGTCTTTTCTGGTATGTTCTACCTTACATGGTTTTGGATTCATTTTGTTCTTTTTAATCTAAATCCTGTAACTTCTTTGTTGACTAATTTTCAGCCATTCATTTTCAATGAATGTTATAGTGTAAGTCACAATGTCTTAGCTGTGTTTCCTCATTTTTTATTTATTTTTCTCAATTCTAAATATGTTTATGTGTAGTGGTTATAGTTCCTCTGTTAACAAGCTATCTTCGGTTTCATTTCTTAATGTCCTGTCTTGCAGTATTTTTCTATATATTTTTAAAATTGATTCCTGGATTATTTGGTCTACATATCAACCTTTGAAACCTATAACAATTTCTACTATGATTTATTATATAAGTGTTTATAGATGGCTACAATATTCTATTTATATACCACATATCAAATGTGTTATTTTTGCATTTTATATTTCTATAGCTTTACTCTCATTTTATGTTTGATCACATAAATACTAAAATTACTAAAAGGTTATAACGTTCATATCACATATAACATACAAGGGACATATAAGTTTAAAATTGCTGTACTTTTCCTATGAATTTAATTTTTCATTATGAAATGATGATTCCATTTACCTCTAGTAATACTCTTTGCTTAAATGCAATTTTTTTAAAGATTTTATTTATTTATTCATTAGAGACACAGAGAGAGGCAGAAAGAGAAGCAGGCTCCATGCAGGAAGCCCCATATAGGACTCGATCCCAGAACCCCAGGATCACACCCTGAGGCAAGACAGACGCTCCACTGCTGAGCCACCTAGGCATCCCAAATGCTATTTTGTTTGATAATTTACTCACATATGGTAGATCTACAAGTTAATATCTGTCAGAAGGGAAGAACAATTGGTGATGGGTCAGAACAATATATGTTGATTTAATATAGAGTTCCTGAATAACTATTAAAAGAAACAATCATTTTATTATGGGATAGAATTCTAAGACATTCTACATAGACCAATTTAACACAGGCTAACTTACTAGGTAGTCTGCAATTTTCCCCTCAAGTATATTTTCATTCTCATCTCTATGCTATTGAATTTCTATTTTTTATAAACATTACTCTAAATCATGGAAAGTATTTTTATTTATTTAAATATCAATTGGAGTGACACCTGGGTGGCTCAGCAGTTGAGCTTTTCTGCCTTTGGCTGAGGGTGTGATCCCAAGTCCTGGGATCAAGTCCCACATTGAGCTCCCTGTGAGGAGCCTGCTTCCTCATCTGCCTGTGTCTCTGCCTCTCTCTCCCTCTGTGTCTCTCATTAATAAATAAATAAAATCTTTAAAAATAAATAATAAATATCAATTGGACTTTATACAATTTTTTTTATTTTACAACTGAAGATACTATTTTCCTAAATGTGTTTCTTTCCAGCATGTGTCCTCCATGTATTATGTATCTTCTGAGGCCCACAAATAGATAATTTTCCAGCTTTCTTTGCACTCTTTTACATGATACTCAAACTTCAAACCCATCTTTAATGAAGATGTATTCCATTTCCCCTCCTTAGAGGCTAGGGCATAGAGCAGTGTGTGACATAGCCAGAATCCCTGACTAAATGTAACTGAGAGTCTGGCAGCATAATTCACCTCCTCAGTTTGGAAACCAGTATATATGGGTGGCAAATATCATCATCACTTGTCTGCAGACTCTATTGTCTTGATATTAGCTTTCTCGTAGGTCTTTCCCACACACACACTGCATTTTTGTGGATTGTAGCACACAAAAGCAGCTCTCATCACTGAAAATAAAATGTCTATGTTAAGGATTCTGTAGAAAATATACATTTCACAGCAAGTAGTTCTCAGTCTCAGATTAAGGCATTCATAAAACTGCACATATTTGGTTACAAATAAGATAATTTTAAAATAAAATGTGTGAAAAAGTGAAAATGTAAGCTTTCTTTTGGGGAGAGCATGAAGTTTTCTGAAACATAAAATTGTTCTCCAAGAAATGTATTAATTCATGTAAAAAAGATTTCTTTCAGAAATAAATTTGTATATAGAAATACTTTCCTTCCTCAACAGCTTTCAATAAAACGAGTCAAGTTCTAACAATAAGCTACTAAGTTTTGTGACATTGTCTATGGTTCGTGAAACCTATGCTTACTTTTTCTTGGAAAGGGAAGCTTATTGTGATAGTGTTTCAGTTTGGTATATTTTCTGCCAGAAATTATTGATTTATGAGTCTTTATAAGACATTAGTTTCTGCCTGGTGCCACTTTTGATGTTAAAGTATTTTTCTCTGACTAACTCATCCTATCTGTTGTCTCTTCACTCCTGAGCAGGCAGGAGGCTTTCGTGAATCTGAAGCTTAGACAAATCTCTATTATGTGGACCTCACGTCTTCATGCTTACACAAATTCCAGCCCCTGCTTGCTGTCCTCAACTATGCATGTTTGGCATTTACATTTATTGTCTGTACCTAGCTCTCTTTGTGCTAAATGTTTGGTTGAGAATGTCTTTTCCGTTTAAGATCCCTGAACCCACTTTTCACCAAGACATTGTTATGAGTTTTATGTTGTTTGAACCCCATTTACCATTTGGAAGCCCAATCTATGTGAGCACTGATTCCTATTTCACCCTCTAGTCAGATTTCTGACTTGTGCTAGAGACTTTGCAGTATGCAATTTTGTAGGTATAGTCATATTCTGAGTATGATTCAGAACTCTAATATTTAAGACCTCAAATATAACAATATGGGTATGTGCAGGAAGGGGTTGTTAACTCAGTGTACTTTTACTGGTGTCCTAGAAAAACAGATGAAAATAATCTGCCCTCAGTTTCCAAGACTGTAGCACAATTTTTGAAGGCTTATGGGAAAATACTGATCAACACCAGTTATTTTTCATTCAAAGATACTGTGATTTTTTTTTTTTTTTGGTGGGGGGGGTAGAACTGTAAACAAATGAAAAGAATAAGAAAGAGGAGGAAAAATTATATTAAAAAACAGGAAAGAATAAAATAATTATTGACCAAATAGATACATTGTATGAAATTATCATTAAATATCATGAGAGGATGTCTGTGATAACACAGTAAATCAAAGGAGTTGACTCTTCATTAATAGCTTGAAATATTATATAGACAAACACACACCCACCATGTCAATTTGCTTCATGAAACATTTTCTTTTTCTCTTTGCCTCTGTCTCTTTCTTTTTTGCCAGTTTTGATTGTAAGCCTCTGATTTTGTGTGTAGAGAAAGCATCTATCCATTTTGTTTTCCAGTTTTTAAAGATTTTGTAACATGTGTTCCTAAGGGAATGCCCTCCATCCATAATACCGTCTTCTGGTGATAAATTTTTTATCACATTTAAAATAGAAACATTAGTTCACCTCAAAGCACATAAAGATTTAATTCAAACATTTGGGCCAAGGTAGGCAACTCAAAATGAATACCCACTGACCAAGAAGGCCTTAATGTTTCCCAAAGTCTCAACTGGCTTTATACAGGCTTCTTGCCTACAAGGCCCTGACCTCCCTCTCAGAGAGGGAGATTCTCTATTTTTTTTTCTTGTATATTTTTTATTAGAGTTTGATTTGCCAACATATAGCATAACAGCCAAGGCTCATCCTATCAAGTCCCCCCTCACAGAGGGAGATTCTTATAGAATCCAGATGACCTGATCAGAAGCACCCCTCCATTTTCTTTATAGAAAAGTTTCTCTTTTATTTTCTTTATTTTTAAAGTATAGAGACTACACATTTTTAAAAGTGTAATTGTGAATTCTCTCTCCATCCTTTTGTGATGTAAATCTTATTTTTTTAAAGCCTCTTGCTAGTTTCACAACCCAGGGGTGTTGTTTCTCAGGGACCTGGGAACCATCCCTTTGAAATATGTGATCAAGGAAGATAGTTCTCCATCACCTAATTTCTGTGGGTAGGTAGGGACCTAACTTCCCTGAGAGCCTTGTTCCAAGCTTCAAAACTACCTCCTATCATGAGAAAGTTTACTTCACCTTCAGATAAAGCCAATTAGAAAACACAAATGGCCAATGAACACTCAGATTTTGTCCTCACTTCTTTCTCCTTTTACTGTCATGCACAGATGTAATTTTGAGGAATTTAGCAATTATCTGTTCTTTAATACTACACTGGTCTTAATTTTCAAAATTTTCAATATGCATTATTTCAGTTAGCTATTGCAATATAATTAACCATATCTGAGCTCAATATTTTACCACAACACAGTTATTTCTCATTAATTTATGTTTTTACTGTGTGCTTCTTCCAGTCTCATCTGGGATATTCATGTGCCATGGGCAGCTCCCATTGGCCAGGCAGCTGTATTGACATGGATGAATTCTTTCGCACAATTCAGTAGCCTGGGATTGGTTTGCAGTCAGCTAGTGTAGGTTGCAGATGACTCATCAGTTTCCCATGTACTTTCTCATTCCTATCTGTAGTTGAGTCAAGACAAATTCACCTGCTAAGCCAGACATGTCTGTGTTTTCATGGGCACTGAATAGAAGCAAGAAAAAGTAAGCTACCAGGAGCTCATGCAAAAAGAGTGACACACTGGTGTTTTTTAGTTTATTTTAAAATTTTGGAAATATTGCTTTGGTCAGAGTAATCTAAATAATAAACACAAGTCAGAGTGCAGTGGACTAGGCCCTAATGGGGAAAAGCCACAGACACAGGAAAGCCATCATTCTCATTTGGTAGATTATGTTTCCAACATCACAATTCTCCAGTGTCTTGAATTGCACATTTTCAATGACTTTGTCTTCATTCCACTCATACTACCTACAGTCAAAAGCATAAATTAGATATTCTTATAACTGCTAAGAACAGCTTATCCAATTATGTAAATTCCATGAGTTCCAGTTCTCTTGTGCTGGTACCCAAGTTCCAATTATTATTATTATTATTATTATTATTATTATTATTATTTATTTTTAGTGCTTTGGAATCTTCAATTCTATTAGCTTTTGGCTCTGCCTAACCAGTTGACACATTCACCCTGTCCTCATCCTATTTAAACTTCATGGTCAGGCATTATAATCACTTCATCATGTATGTGCCGGAATCTTTGCATCTCTCTCTTTCAGCTTTATTAGTTCGGCAAAAAGTTGCATTTATGGTTAAATCCATCTCTATACCATAGAATGCAGCTGGAAAAATCTATTGGCACACTGATTGGTTTCATTTAAAATATGCGATCACAAAAAAAATCGAGAGGGCCCTTAATACTGCCAGCCGTCTTGTCCTTCCTTGGTCCATTTGCAATGGCACTTTCCCAAAGTCTCAGGCCCAGATGCTCATGCCACACTGTGCTTTCTCCTCAATCCATCCTACAATCCTCTCTTCTTTTCCAACCTCAGTGGACTGTAATTTTGTCCCGGTCAAACTATACATTCCACATTTGCTTGATTCTTTATCTTTCTAGTCTTACATCCAATTTTTTAGAACATACTCTTTGCTCTACATGAAGTATATCCTCCATCTCACCATTTCTCACTTCTACTGTTATCCTGGTCTGAGCCACCATCATCTCTCACCTATATTACTGCAATTACCTGCTAACAGATCTTCCTACCTATGCTTATTCTTTAATCTGTTTTCTCACAAAAGGCCACTTGTGTTAAAGTATTTCATTGTATCTGAACATTCACTGTCCCTCTTTGTGAAAGCATTATACTTCCTATCCCATTAGCAAGAAATTTGACCAAAAGACCTAGATTGGTAAATAAACTGCGAGAAATGATTATGTCCTATCCAAGAAGAAATTTTATGAATTAGTCCTCCCCTCATCCCACCAGGAGATTGGCAAACCTCAAATAACAATTGCCTACTTATCCTATGCCCTGGAAAGAACAAAACATAGAGGAGCACAAGAGCTGACCTGCAAAGACTATGTGACGAAAATGGAAGAAAAAATATTTGTTATTGCAAGGCAATGAGATTTTAGGGTTGTTATATCACTGTAGCCGAATATAAGAAAATCGACTAATAGAGAAATTGGTACATGAAACAGCGGTATTGCCACAACAAAAGAAGCTTAAATTATGTCACATTGGCTCTGCAGCTTAGTAGTAGGCAGGCCAGAAAATGCTATTGAAATCTGCCAACATGGAGCTCAGTGAAGCATTTAGTAAAACCGACAAATGTGATAACCTCGAAGCTTGATAATGTTCTTAATGAGTCTTTGGTCTTAGGTGAAGAGGTTTGGAAACAGAATGCTATTAGTGTTTCTTTGTTATTTTTATTTTAATTTGACATGAAATTACATGAGCTAAGAAATGATTGCCAGGTTTGTAAGCAGAGTTAAAAGATTCATTGGCTTCTCAGCTAAATAGCTAAAGGAGAATATTGAAGTGTTTTAAGATACAATCATTGATTAACGCTTGCCTTCATGATAAGAGCTTTGTTCAAACATCTTAATTCATTAAGCTGACACCTGTTAAATTCTTTCCATGCCTTGGGGAGGGAGGAAAGGAGTGGTGAATGCAGCTTTCCCAGGAAAGTCTGATGAGCTCGAGGCAATTAAAATGAAATCTAGAAGGGGAAGAATGCCTTATAAAGAATTGTGACTATAGATGTTGGTCTATGAAACAGATGGAAAAGAAGGTAGGTGTGTCAGTTGATATGGGTATTTTGTGATTCTTTTTAAAAAGTCCTGAATAGGCAGTACATTAAACTAATTAAACATGACTTTATATCAGAATTTACTAAGTGATCAACTTTTATAAGCCCATGACTTTTTTTCCCCATCTCTTAATTAAGCAAATCATATAGATCTATATTATGGAGCAACTATGGCAACAATAAAACACACAAAAATTATTCTGTTATATCGAGTTTCAGTGAAGATAATATAGGACAGCCTTCCAGGAGACTAAATTGGCCCTCAAATAGCCTCTGATTGACTATTGTAAAGTTCATATTCATTACTTAAATTTTAATGACTTAGGAAGGATGCAATCTTTCCTTTTTTTTTTTTTTTTTAAGATTTTATTTATTTATTCATGAGAGACACACAGAGAGAGGCAGAGACACAGGCAGAGGGAGAAGCAGGCTCTATGCAGGGAGCCCGATAAAGAACTCCATCCCAGGACTCCAGGATCATGCCCTGGGCCAAAGGAAGGCATTAAACTGCTGAGCCACCCAGGGATCCCCACAATCTTTCCATTTTGCTGCAATATCTCCTCTCCATTTCTTGTTACTTATATAATCCTCCACTTTCAAATTTATACCTGCCCAGAACCATGGATATATGATGTTTCCTTCCCTACCTTAGACTTTCTAAATGTAATTAGATATTAAAACGTAAAACTAGCCTTAATGTATCAGATCAGCAAACTCTTTAATATATTGGTTTTCCCTACTTAAAGCAACTATATTATTAATATGACATCAACTCTATCAGTTTACAATTTAGAAAACAAGATTTTATTATACCATAATCACCACCAGTTAATGACTTAATAAATACCAAATAAATGAAAACATACCTAGAAATATTGGTAAAATTGCTTTTTGAAAAATTTGTTGGTAAAAAGCCTAACTACACACAGGCATGTAAATAAACAGACACAAATTTGAACTTTAGTTCCTGCAATTACTAATATGTAAGCAATTTGCTAAGTTCTATGGTATACATTTAGATTTCTTATAATGTTCGCAAAGTATATTCACAAGCATCATAAAAACCTTTTCAGAGAAGAAGTAGATATTGAAGTTGTACAAATCATGAAAACAGACTGGTTTCAGTGAATAGTGACTGCCTTAAAATGGAAGAAAAAACTGTTGAAAACTATCATAGTTATGCATATCATATTTATATACTCTAAAGCAAATATAAGGTCATTCATATAAATTGCTACTAGAAAATTAGATTTTTCTTAAAGGAATCAACCGTATATCACTTATTTTATGAAACTAGAAAAATTAATGCCAAGAAAGAGAATTTAGATAATCTAAAGCAATTAATTCCTAGGAATGATGTTATTTAACATTTTTATGAAGTAGTAAGAATGCATTTGCAGCTGATATGAGATTGTGAATTTGGTTAGTTGTATCTTACAAAGTAATACTTCAAGTAAAGAAATCCTAATAACATTTTAGTGCCCAATTGCAAATAATATGAATTCAAAGAATACATTTCCTTGGCAGGAAAATTGTTAACAAAATCACAGAATACAATGCAGTTTCCAGGAAAATAAAATCAAATGTAGGAAGCATTTGTAGAAGTAAAATGTCCAGAAAAATAGTAATGTTTTTCTATTCTAGTTTGCATTAATTTGTCATATTCCTCTTGTCTGTCTGTCTTAAGTAGATCTTCAGTTTCTTAAGGTAAAAACACAGATTAACTGACTTTTTTTCTTCAAAGGCATCACATCCAAAATGTTGCTTACGTTAGAAACCAGTAAGTGAGCCTTTACTGACTTCTATCCTGTACCTAATCCCTGCTCCTGTGCAGTTCGCACCTCTCACCTACATCATATTCCTCTTAGATCAACGTCAAACGTCACGTCTATCCGCTGTCATCTTTCACCTGGATTAAGTGAAAGCCTCCTATTTGATTTGCGCACATTCAATCATCCTCCTCACTTCCAATTTATTCTCCAGAGTGTGACCTGAATTATCTTGAACATTCCAAGCACAATCCTCCTTCCTGAAGAGCTTCTGCTTCCTACCCTCTCTCAGTTTTCCAATCACACAAGATTTACTATAGGTGCTCAAGTGTGCTTTGCTCCTTCCTGCCTCTGTTGGAACTTCATTACCCATCTTTGGCCAGAAAGTGGGTAAGATATATGACCTCAACTGTTATATTTGGGACATTTAATTGTCTAGAAATACTCACCTTAAAGCAAATATACTTGACTTTTGGTCCCTTTGAGTGGGAAGACTTATTTTGCTACTGAGATAATTAGTTATTTTACCCTTGGAATTAGTAACAACACAAATTAACCTTGATTTTTGAAATAAAATTTGACCTTATCAAGTCTAAGACTTTTCTTCCATTGAAGCTGATCCACAGAGAGTCTCCCCATAGCCTTTCACTCTCTTCTGGTGGCTGAAATGTGTCACTGATAATTAGAGACTGCAACACCTTCATCAAGCTACCTCCACTCTACATTATTTACAGCCAAACACACAGAACATATGGGGCTTTCTCATATGTAAGAACATCCATTGTTATAAGGACAACAGAAACCATGAATAGGAGATCATGGCATCTACTTAAATCAAACATTGAAAGATCTGCAGACCTTTTAAATAACTACATTAGATACATAAGACTAATCCTACTTTATTTTTTCGTGTTTACCTGA
The DNA here is from genome assembly GCF_053574225.1 of Canis aureus. Classification (NCBI taxonomy): domain Eukaryota; kingdom Metazoa; phylum Chordata; class Mammalia; order Carnivora; family Canidae; genus Canis; species Canis aureus. Next base: position 7,337,659 of record NC_135611.1, on the reverse strand, counting down.
TGAGACAGCTGGTCTATGTCTTTTCCAATCAACATGGAGGATTGTCCCTGGTTTAGAGCAATTCTGTGATCTTTCTTATTTCAGAAAAAAAAAAAAATGTCTAAAGAAACATTAACCATCCATGGAACTAGGGAAAATGGTCCCTGGTTACTGTACAGCATGCCATGCATAACTACCTTACTACTGCACCATCACTTACTGCCTGAGGCAACAAACTCATGAAATCTATAAGAAGACCTGGGGATGGTTTTCATTTCTGACTGTGAAATACTTGGATTACTTGAGTGGTCAGGAGTGGTTGGGGAGCCATTGGAAGGAAGGACTCTACTGCCATCTCGAGGAACAGGTTCTCTGGCATCTGTGGGCTGAACGCAACACTGCCACCCTTCCCTGGACTGAAGGTCTGAGATAGGACTTGGATACAGCAAAGTTATTCTACCTTCTATTTGTTTTTATTTGTCTTTGCTCTCCTTTTCCCAATATTTTGGAGTCAACAGTTGTATTATGTATTTGAGCTATTTTAACATAGACGAGTGCACCTATAAATCTCTGTGTATGCTACTTTAGCTTGAGAAATGTTAGGTCTTCCCATGTCCTTCTCTGCTTCCTCCTTGAGTGGAGGTCCCTACTACCTGTGTGTTACCTGCCTAATCCCTGGGGTTGACTGTCGTCCGGGAGAGTGTGAGGTCCAGGTGGCCTTCCTAGCCATCTCTCTCTCTCTCTCCTTCTCTCTCTCTTTCTATTCTTTGTTAAACTTCTGATTGTTCTATCATTTTTTCTTGTCGCTGCTTGTATTGTAGACCTATGAGTGCCCTCTTAATTGCTCTCCAGCAAGATCTCTGTAGTTTTTCATGATGTTCCATGTGTGGGATTCTCCTGCTCTATTGCAAGTAAGTCAGGCACACTGTGGAGCTCTTGCTTTTAAAGGTCTGCTTCTCCTCCTCAACAGAAACTTCATGGCAATTCACTTTATAAGACCTAGGGATGGGATCCCTGGGTGCGCAGCAGTTTGGCGCCTGCCTTTGGCCCAGGGCGTGATCCTGGAGACCCGGGATCGAATCCCACGTCGGGCTCCCGGTGCATGGAGCCTGCTTCTCCCTCTCCTATGTCTCTGCCTCTCTCTCTCTCTCTGGGTGACTATCATAAATAAATAAAAAAAAATTAAAAAAAAAAAATAAGACCTAGGGATGAGGACAGCAGGCGGCTGCTCTGGGAGTGCCAGTTCTACTCTACGAGCAGGTGCTGGGGGGACATGGGGAGGGGTGGTGGTGACTCTGGTCTTCTTGGTTTGCCCTTCCCAGGATGAAAATACTGCCCTATGGACCAGATGTTTGAGCTCACTTGCCTTGAACAGAGCTTCTACAATAGGAAGCTGGGTAATTGGGAATGCTCCTGGCCTAGTCCTCTGTCTCCCCACTTCTATCTTCTATCCTAGACTAGGAGCTTTGGAAGAGGGAGCCCCCATTTTGGTGAGCTGCAGAAGGGGAAGGAGAAAGCAAGCCTGCTGCCAGACTTTACCCTCTCACCAAGATCTAGTCAATTTTTTTTTGCTAGGCAATTTTTGATAATTTGTATTTCTTTTTTTGCTATATGCCTTGGGACACATTTCTACAGTCTTTACATTATTCTTGTTTTCAATCAATTAATTTCCTCTGGTTAGATAATTATTTGAGAAAGAGTCCACTACTCCTCTTTCTTCCATTCCAGAAGTCAGGCTTCAATTTCCCTGTTTTCCAGGTTAGCTTTTTGCAATTTTTACCAGTATCTACTGAAAGTAGACTCGTATATTTAATATATATTGAAAAGATCTAAGTATCTTCGAATTAAAGTTGAATAGATTGGACTCAAATTCAAATCAGAAGCATGAAGAATTTTGATATTTTGCTTGTAATGTCAAGCAGAATTTTGAACACACACATTATTTAAGAATAACTGATCTATCCAAGTGACTTTTTGGGGAAATGGAGGTGATGTAAGGCAGAATTGTTATTAGTTCATATACAAACTTTCAAAGAATCCATGTGTATATATTAAAAATTGAGATCAGGGAAGTGAAAAGATGAGTTAATATTATCTTCTGGGGACACCTGGGTGGCTCAGTGGTTGAGCATCTGCCTTTGGCCTGGGTCATGATGCTGAGGTCCTGGGATGGAGTCCTGCATCAGGTTCCTCACAGGTAGCCTGCTTCTCCCTCTGCCTGTGTCTCTACCTCTCTCTCTGTCTCATGAATAAATAAATAAAATCCTAAAAAAGAAGATATTATCCTTGGTGAACATTGAAATGCACAAAGTACATCACACCCCACACCCCCTCCCCCGACCCATGTCCCCAGGCAACTAGAGGAATCCCTCTCTGCTAGATGAGAGTGCCAAGCACACAATAATGCACACTAAAACTTTTTGCTGAATTAAATTGTCAAGGCACATCTTAGACATTTGCCATTGGCAGAAACTGACTAAAATCTGGCCCTTCAATGTGGGGAGCTGAAACGCAGAGCTGATGGAAAAATTTTGCTGATATTTCAGCCATGTGCTTAAAACTTACCCGATGCTTACTATCAAAATTGCTTTTGATTAATAAAGAAACCAAAGAAATGAGGTATGGATTAATCTCAGTGTACTTGAGTACCCTGTAGCCATATATCATGTATTTGTTGAGACACACCAAGCACCACACCAGTGTACATACATGAGTTTATTTAATTCTTACAAAACCAGATGAGGTTATTCATATTCCTCTACCATTTTATAAAAGAGGATATTAAGTTAATTGACCAAAGTCTTCAGCTAGCATACATTAAACCCAAGACGTGAACAAAGGAAGTCTGCTTTCATAGATAAACTCGAATATTCTACGCTAGTGAAATCACACTTTATTGATAACCTACACAATCACTCATTTCCAGTACAATGATAATCATCAGATGGACACATGCTCTCCCCTCCACTTTGATGGAGGGTCATAGAGGTCTTGCCCTTATTTTTAAACTAGTGTAAATTTATTGCATTGCTTAGATATTTCACTATGCATAGACACTGATGACCACTGACACAGAATTACTAAAGTACTAATGTGAATGTTTGAAATGATGTTTCCTATTTGTATTGAAAGGAAACTTATATTAAAGATTGTATTAAGCATATATAAAATTTTTTTGAGATATCCTTTGGTGCGTGTTTGTGTGTGGTTATGTGTAACTCTTGTGGGAAATATTTTATCTGTTTCAACAAGAAAAATCTAGTTTTCAAAATTCAGGACAATAGTCATGGAAACCTTTGACTAACATGTGGAAACATGTAAAAATGAAAACATATTTGTTTTATATATTACAATTTTTACAAATGTTTTAATAAATTTTGCGATCAACTTTGAGCCTTTACTTCGGAGTAATTCTATGATCTGCCATGGTACTGTATTACTCCTCTTATGAGACCCTGTGTGACTAAATAGTTGTTGAATTCCCTGTGGGTATATTACGTGTTTCTATCATAAATAATTTAAAAGGGCAGCTCAAAGTTGTTAAAATGCCTGCTGATGATATTATATGTCCTTTCCTCATATCCAGAGTACCTTATTACCTTACACCTGGGTATCAGAAAATGAAAACCATTTGCTTTTGTAAAAAAAAAAAAAAAAAAAAAGGGGGAGTAAATCAAATATTGATTATGTATAGAGATGCTGACCATCTTCATTCAGATTATCACTTTAGCTTTCTCATGTTACCTCTGATTTCATTTGAAACAATTATCTAGTTGTTGATATTTCTGCACATGGTTTATTCTCAATGCCATGGTGTGTTGTGTGTGTGTGTGTGTGTGTGTGTGATTTTTGTTTGGTTGCTTTAGATATTAGGACTGTCCCTTGAAATTTAGGCAAGTATGTTATACAGTTAGTATTCAGAGCTATTTGAACAGTCACCTGAATCACAGTATTTGAGGAACTACAATAGTAACTCATCAATCAGAAACCCCTGTATAGAAAGCAGATGGAAATAGTAGTATAAAAGCAGGTTGCCTTAGCAAGATTTACAGCATTATAAATGCCAGGAAACTTCACCTCTTCAGATTTCTGTGACCTTCTGGCACAGATGTTATAGAATGGCACTAAACCATATTTTCACCTTGTCCCTAGACTACTGCAAACAATGTTCTGATTGATGACATCTTCTGACTCATCTATAATCCTAAGGCCCATAGTTTTATCAGAGCCCGTTAGCAAGGCAAAGGCACATATATAGATTCTGAAACTTACTGAATGGTTAGATTATATCCTTATTATTCACTTAGTCCTGAAAGCCTGGCAATTCAGAAGGATGACAAATATTGTCTCACCAGATGGGAGTAAAATAAGGAAATTTCCAACTGAAAACCTGTGGTTGAGAATTACAATGCCATTTATTTCAAAACTTAGACTTGCCATAACTGAGGAATATAAAAAATATTGGTGTTTGAAAGAGAAAAATTAAATTGCACAATCATAGTTGGCCTGCCAGAAAATGAGATTAAAACAATTCCTATTGTATAGATCTGTCCAGAAACAAAATATAAAAAAGAAAATGCTCCAGTAAGATCTATAAAAATTTCAGTTAAACTGTAAATCTAATCAGTATTGATTAAATGAAAATTTAGAATTCATATATGTTCTAAAAAAGCCTGTTTTCTATTTTTAACTGGGCATTAAGACTAGGAGATTAAAACAGATATAAAGTCAGTATTGATTTCTTTTCATGATAAAGTTCAGTCTCTTAAAATATATTCATTAGAATGTGACTATTTTGCTTCTTTCCTCTAGTTGTTCACTCTGACGATTCTTATGACAAAAGTTGTACCATTTTAAACATCAAATTATGATTTACATTTTATTTTCCATCAGTACCCTCCAGCAGTTCTGCAGGGGAATAAAAACGACATTTGTCAGAATCCAGCATGTAGTTCCAGTTATTCATCCATTTGACACACAGTTTCCATATATTGAAACAGATTATTTTAGCCTAATAAAAATCTGCTTTAACATCATATGTTATTATTTTATAAATAATAATCTGGAATTCATTATATAGGGATATATTTGAAGCACATCTTTTTTTCTTCATGTAATTTTTCAATACATTTCATATGTGTTGAGAATGATAACAGATTTTAAATTTAGAAAGAGGACATCAGCGATCCCTGGGTGGCGCAGCGGTTTGGCACCTGCCTTTGGCCCAGGGCGCGATCCTGGAGACCCGGGATCGAATCCCGGGAGCATGGGCTCCCGGTGCATGGAGCCTGCTTCTCCCTCTGCCTATGTCTCTGCCTCTCTCTCTCTCTCTCTCTCTCTGTGACTATCATAAATAAATAAAAATTTAAAAAAAAAATGTTTAGAAAGAGGACATCATTAACATAAGCACACTATGTCTATATAGAGTTAGTCTACAAATACATTTCTCTGAATATTTTAATGTAATATATATAACAATGCTTTCAAGGACAAGAAAATAATTCATGGGTGATTTGTATGTGTGTGTATGTGTGCATGTGATTAGACTTAGCTGGCTCTTGTCACTTCTCGAATTCATGATACTTGGTAGGAAATCTTTGTATGCGTAGATATTGGTGCTTATTTAGGATAAAAAATAATCAGCATTTTTACAAGAAGAATCCCTGGTGGATTTACTGCTTATGCAATTCATGTGCAGCTTTGAGCAAAAAAGCAACACAAAATATTAGCAATTGAGAGGAATATTTCTTTTGGCTTTCATGGTATTGAATCATTCACTTTTTATTTTTTTTCCCTAGACAAGTTTACTGTACTATTAAACAGAATTTTCAACAGTTGGTTTGAATGACAATAATTATTGAAGGAAGTCATTGAGTAAAAGAATAATTCTACAAGAGCACTTGAATCTAAACAAAACATGGGGAGATGTGAGAAATAGTAAAATGGAATATATATATAAAAGACATTTTTTCCTTTTTGAAATATATTTCACAGAAAATTAACTGTTGAAGCAAAAAATAACAGTGTTTTGCAGAATTTATAGTATATCTAGAAATAAATATGTGACACAAAACCACAAAGGCAAGCAATCAGAGCATGATATCATACTTGAAATAATGTTAACAACATTTAAAGGTGGACTGTACTCAGGTGAACACTCTATTTTAAACCTTAGAGAGGGATCCCTGGGTGGTGCAGCAGTTTGGCGCCCGCCTTTGGCCCAGGGCGCGATCCTGGAGACCCCGGATCGAATCCCACGTCGGGCTCCTGGTGCATGGAGCCTGCTTCTCCCTCTGCCTGTGTCTCTGCCTCTCTCACTCTCTCTCTCTCTCTCTCTGTGTGACTATCATAAATAAATAAAAATTAAAAATAAATTTAAAATAATAAACCTTAGAGACCTCTCTAAAAACACAAAGGAAACAAGGTATCACTACACATCATGGGCAATAATTGATATAAAAATATTCTAATAATAATAAATCAAAAGAAATACAAAAGTAATAAACATCAAAGTTGAGAATTTAATGAAAGTACATCAACTACATAAAAGAGTAAATCGCTATAACAACCCAATTGAAAAGTAGAGATAATTGGGTGTATATAAAACAATTCTCAACCAAATGCTTTCCACAAGAAAGAATTCACAAAAAACACATGTACGATGGGAAGAATTCTGAGGATGCTCGTCCCAAGATTCCTCTGTCTTGGATATTAAATTAATCAGTAATCTAGGTGCTACTGAAGGAAGTTTGTAGATGTAATTAAATTTCTACACCTTATAATAGGGAGATTATTCTGTGTTTTTCAGGTGAGCCCAATTTAATTACTTGAGCCCTGAAATGCAGAGAATTTTCTCCAGCTGGAGCCAGGGGGATATGGTAAGTGGGGAGGCAGCAGGGAGACCAAAATGTGAGGAAGACTTGGTCTGCACTGCTAGCTTTAAAGTTGGAAGAAGGGGACCATGGGCAGAGCGGTGTGTCCAAACTTTAGAAGCTGAGAATGACCCCCTCTCAGAAACCAGCAAGGAAATGAGGACCTTGGCCTCACAGCTTTTTGGAACTGAGTTCTGCCCCAAAACGGAATGTGTTTGGAAGCAGATTTATCCATCAGGCCTTCCAGAAAAGGATTCAGTCCTGCCGAATGGAGAAGGCCGAGCTACCTTGTGCCCTAACTCCTGACCCATGAAACTGTGAGAAAATACATTTGTGTTGCTTTAAGACAAAGATCTGTGATAATTTGTGACAGCAGCAATAGATAAATAATATACATGTAAAGGACAAAAACATATACACCATGGAATATCAATCATAATGATACGGGAGAGCTTGGTTCTTGACTCATGGAGTCAAAGAATGAATCTCACAGAAAAAGGAAAGTGAGTAAAGCAATAAAAGTTTATTTATTTATTTATTTATTTATTTATTTATTTATTTATTTATTTATTTTAATAAAAGTTTATTAAGTGAGGATATAAAGAAAGCTCTCAGAAGTGAGAGGGTCCCTAACAGGGTTGCCACTGAGGGCTTGTATAGGGTTGTTTTTTTTACTGGAAGCCACTGAGAGATCCTAAATCCTTTATCTACTGGTATCACTATTGAGTAAGGACTCATGATAACATCTTTCAAGGCTCGCTCCTCTTTTGGGGTCTGGTTATTTTTTCGTCGCAGAAGGCTGTCATAAAAGACTCTCCCCACTCACACGTAGGTCAGGGTGGTCTGGCCTACTCCCTTATCTCTGGTTTCCTTACATTTCAGCATTTTGGGAATTTTTATGAGCCTGCTTCCGTGGCCCCCTACCTAGCCCTGCCTACCCCCGTTTGTCCCTAACTCAATAAGAGAGCTGAAGTGGTTATATTAGTATCAGACAAAGTAGATTTGAGACAGGTTACATTACCACAAATAGAGAGCAGTTTTACATATTGATAAAAAGGGCTGACTCACTGAGAGTCATCTTAAACATCTAAACACCTTATCACAGTCATTTAAAATACAATAGCAGAAGCTGACAAAATTAAAGATAAGTAGACAAACCTACAATTCATTTGGAGATTTTAACATCCCAATCTCAGTAATTGGAAGACTGTGAACACAAAATAGACATAAACAAATGTCAATAACGATGCAGAAGGCATGACAGTACAAAGTGATTTACTTAATGGACATTATGAACCACTGCACATACATTACATGCATTCTTTCCAGAGAACAGAGGATAATCACTCTGATAATCATATGCCAAGCCATAAGATGCGTCTCAACAAACCAAAAGGATACTTAAAATCATATATGGCATATCATTTATCCATAAACAAATTAAATTTTATATCAATAACAAGGAGATGCCTGAGAACTCTCCAAATGTGTTTAAAACAAGGAACACACTGCTGAGTTAAATTGGATCAGAAGAGAAATTAGATGATGCATTAGACGATGATGTGAACTAAAAAATAAATAAGTAAAAATAAAACCACTGAACTTTGCTGATGCAGGCAAAACGAAGCTGTTCTTCCTTTTTCGTGATGTTTTTCTTGAGTTTCCCTGTTCCACTGTTTCTGCAGTTTCTTAAGTGGACCTCTGAGCTCTCTCAGAGCAGGTTGTTGCTCATGGATAGCTACCTGATTTTGTGGGGGCGGGGAGAGGGAGACAGAGGCTGGGGTCTCTTGCTTTGCAATCTTCAGGACATCTGAAAACACCAAGGAGTATATATTTGAAAAAAAAAAAAAAAAAAAAACCACTTCAAACATTGAATCAAAAAAATAGTAAATGACTGTGTTAGGGTATATTTTTTAAAAAATCTATCTTTTGTAGGGGTGGCTAGATGGCTCAGTCAGTTAAGCCTCCAACTCTTGGTTTAGGCTCAGGTCATGATCTCAGGGTGTGAAGTCAAGCCCCCTTGGGCTGCATACTCAGCTCAGAGTCTGAGATTCTTTCCTTCTTCCGTCCCTCCCCATCTGTTCCTCCTCTGCTCGACTCTCTCTTTCTCTCAAATAAAGAAATAAAATCTTTTTTTTTAAATCTACTTTTTATCTTTTGTAACTTCCTACATTTTTTTCAGCTTACAGAAGAAGTAGGGTTTCCTGATGATAATCACAGCACTTGAAAAACCACAGCACTCCAAGGTAATTTCAGTTAACTTGGGTTTTGTGTTTGGAAACCCTGACTACCTATTCTAACATTGTGTTTAATCTGGAGGCAATAAACCCAAAACCACACAGGCTTTTTCTCTTTCTCAAACTCCCAGTATGCCCAGTACCCAATAATTGTTTTATAGATCATTTCCAGTTATGGTTTTACCAGAAATACAGTGCATCTGGTTATCTTGTAAAGATAATTTGAATGGTTTCATTATCCTATATATACAACTTATCAAACCTGTCTTGTAAATCAGTGTACACTTCATCAACACCAGCAAAGCTTGCATAAATAAAAGCCTTATGAGTCTTAAATGATAATTACCACAATCTAATGAATTGCATAAATCACTTATAATGAAGGGAAATAAACAAGTACGCTGAGATGAGCACATTAATAACTTAAGTTTTTCAAAAGCAATGAGTAATTTAATTTATATGGTATGTCCACAGACAGTAATAATTTGAATTTTATTTGTGAAATAATTAGCTGTTAATCTAAAGGGATACGATTTATTTATCAGCAATACTTTAAACTGAAAAATAAAGATTAATTTTATCTTTGATGAAAATTATTCTGATAATACCCTATGATTTGAAAGTCACTATATAGAGGGAAAAATGAAGATTGATTTAAGTTCATACTGGCAAACCTCAAATTTATTCCAAAATATGAATTAGCATCCTTCACAATTCCAAGCAATTTGGATATGCTATAATTTTTAGTGATCCACTTACTCAAGTGCTAATTGGATTTTATTTTTTTATATATTTATGAAGGAAGGGAGGGAATTTATAACTTCTAGCTTTAACATTTTAATTTGGATCATGAAAAACACATAATTCATTCATGAGGTTCACTTTCATTGGCTAAAAGAATATTCTCCTAGGTAACAAAAACCTCAAATATAATTAGCAAAGCTGCTTTGCCCCACCTAAGTAGCATGAATATTACCTAGGCTAATATATTTTATGTACCTTATTTCTTTTGGCTTACCTAACCATCATCTTGTCCACAATTAAGTTTGAAACAGTATTTTGTGGGCACCTGCTTGGCTCAGTGGGTTAAGCATCTGCCTTTAGCTCAGGTCATGATCCCAGGATCCTGGGATAAAGCCTCGCTTCTAGTCTCCTTCTCCCTCTGCCCCTTCCTTCCACTTATGCTCTGTCACACAAGACAGAGCTCTGTCTAGCTCTGTGCTCGCGTGCTCTCTCTCTCTCTCTCAAATAAATAAATAAAATCTTAAAAAAAAAAGAGAGAAAACAATATTGTGTTTCCAATCCAGTAAGCTTTCAGTTAATTCCTCCACTGAAAAGTAAATATATCACAATAGGACTCTCTCATATTTGAAATCTACGCATTTGCTCTCCTATTGGTTTATTCAACTATGCACCAAGCTCTATGTTAAGATTGGTGTATTAAAATAACCAACATATAACCTTACCTCCAAGGAGTTCCTATCTGATGGTGAAAAGTCATTTCAATAAATAAGCACAATTTAATGTAAATGTCATTTCTGTATGGTCTATGCCCAAGACTTGGTATCAAAGGAAGAGTCATGCTCTGGCTAGGTTATTGGGATTTTTTTCACTGTGGAGTTTCCCAAATGAGTGATTGGAAATTGTCAAAGCTTGTTATAAATGAAACCTGGAGCTGCCTTAGAAAACAAAAATACCATGTCTCATCACAATACATGTACAGACAAAACTCCAACAGCAAAACAAGAAAATGCAGGGACTTAATGGACACCAGAAATAAGTCTGAATAGTACAGTAGATTGGCAAGAAACCAATACCTGAGAAAGAGCTCGTCTATGGACATCAAACTCAAAAGGTGAGGGGTAACTGCCCTTACTCACCTTAAAAAACAATGTTGCTGTTCAAGGCTTTCCCTTTCAAGCTGACCTGCTCATAGAGGTGAACCAGTTAGACCTGAAGAACTAATGTGTAATAGATAAATGTTAATATTTGGAATCCATAAAGAAATTACTTGTATTTCTATTGTTTTTAACCAACACTTCTTGTTTCACGCGCTGCGGCAACACAATCAGGGTCCTGAGGATAAGAGGATGAGGAAAATAAAAGAAAAGTAAAGAGATGGGGACAGGAGGGACACAGTGGATGATGTCCAAGCAGTGCCAGCTTTATTCAAGGTTTTACAACATTTTATAGCATAAGCAAAACAAAGCCAAGAAGGTGTTTATTTTTAGCAGGTTTGTGAAACCCTCCAAATTTTCCCTTTTACAGCATGTAAGACAGACTCACGGGTGCCAGAAGACCTTGGTAAATAGATAAGCTTGTTGCTCCAGATGTGCATACTTCAAAGGAATATTAGGTATGGTAAACAGACCAGCAAGGACAGACAGACCCTTATTTACATTTATGACCAGGTCAGAATAAGTTTTATCTATTGTGTTATGTGGGCGATCACGTACAAGCGAGCCCTGAGAACTATTGCTCAAGCCCTTTCTCAAGCGTCTACCAATTATTCACCCTTTAGGCTCTCGAGCCTTTTGAGTGAATGAGGGACATAAGTCCGGGCCTGGTTTGGTTCAGTTACTCCAGCTAGTTCGTGGTCGCCCACAACCTCTTATAATAGAAACAATATATCTGGACAACAGATTATTGACTGCCATTTCATTCAAGCTAAAATAAAAGTGTGTATTATTTTATTTCCTGTCTCTGTTATTTTCTCATGAAATAATTTACTAATTTGAAAGGATAGTTGCCTTTATTGATGCATTTTAGGTGTACAGTACATTTTAATTTAATCCTTCCATGAGAAGAGCTCAAGGGCAACTTCTTTCTGACTACTTTTCTTCCAGATGTGTTGACATCTATGCATATCTCTCCCAATTTATAAAACTAGTGTATTCCACGAAACATGGAATAAGTCTCTAAGGAACTGTGATACAGTAAAAACGATGTATATTTCCATTTTTGTTACTAGTTCTTGGCACAGAGCTCCTAAACATCTTGGAATGAATGATTGATAGATGAGTCCTTTGTAATACATAATGAGCCCTTTCTGACCATCCCTGAGCTTATGCTAATGTGATGACTCTTGGTGGGCTCCTAGATTGCCTCAAGGTGGGAGCTAGTCACCAGAGACATCCAAGAGAATAGAGGGTTGGAAATTTCAGCCCTATCCACAACCTCTGGGGAAGGAAGGGGACCAGAATTGAGTTCAATCACAAATGGCCAGTGCTTTAATTAGTCATGAGTATATAATGCAACTTAGATTAAAAACTCTGAAACAATGAGCAGAAGGAAGCTTCTGGATTGGTCACATCTATGTGCCAGGAAGATGGCATATTCCACTTTCAAAGGGACAGAGGCTCCTATGCCTGGAACCCTTCTGGACTTGCCTGTTCCTTTTTATTCTTTATAATAAACTTTAATAGTATGGATTGCATTTTCCTAAGTTCTATGAGTCAATGTAGCACTTTATTAAACTTGAGAGGAAGTCATGGGAAACCTGAAGTTAGAGTTGTCCAGACAGAAGTATGGTAGCCTGGGTAGTCATCCAAAGTGAGGGAAGTAATACTGAACCCTTTTTGGGTCTGCATCAACTTAAGTCAGAACTTAACTGAATTCTAGAACATCTGGTGGGTGTCAGAGAATTGGGGGACTATTGCTTAGAAAATCATAGAGGAACATAACAAAAGAATTCGGATGCAGTAATAGACCATTAGAAGAGATTACCTTAGAGATATAAGGCTCTTAATGATGGCAATGCTTATTTGGAAAAAAAAAATATTTAATTTTATCAGAATCAGAAATGTTAATTTCCCGGGTTCATAAAGAGTTTCACTGGGCTCAATTTGGAAGGATATGTAAGAAAACAAATGAAAGCAGAGATAACAGTTTCATCCCAACATGTGGTAGAGAAAAAAAGGAAACCATCCAGTGAGCAGTTCAAGGTTTTCAAAATTCAGCAGTGTCTACATTAAAGAAAGGCAGAATGGAAATGGAACATCACAGAAAGTAGCATTGGGGGCTCACTGCTGCTGGAGTACAGATGGTAGAGAGGGATTTCTTTGGCAATTACAGTCCTAGGAAATTCAAAAGTAGCGGAAAACAAAGCTTTAGGGGAGAAGGAGCAAAAATACTCTAGACATAGAAGCTCCCGAGGACGCAGATTTTGGACGTTTCAGCAACATCCCTCAATCAGAAATAACCAAATGCGGTTCTCCAACTAGGACAAACATAGATACAAGGGACTGTACCATCTTGGGGAAAGAAAGGCGCAGGACATTGGAATTCCTGCAAAGAACACTGATTCGTTATGTTGAAATATTAAATGAGCCTTGGTTCCTTGGGAGACTGGAGAGATGCGGAGGTAGTATAAAACACTCAGGATTGATTCCAGAACAAAATTTAAGGTCCTACTATCAAGAGAGAGTAGATTCTCTTTTCTAACTGTGAGAATTCATTCAGCTTAGCAGCAAGGAGCAAGAAATAGGAAATTCAAGGGGGCCATGCATATATGAGATCTTAAATACACAGATGGGTCGCTAAGAAAAAGACCTCCTGAAAGAGCAGTTGCCAGGAAAAATATGAGCTTTCAAGAAGCTTGGACTACTTAAGATACTATTCTGAGTATGAAAATGTTTGTTTTGATAGTTGTTTCCACCAGATATAGTAACCACTATAATAAAAACCTCTTAGTGGAAGGTTTCTCCCTATATAGTTCCAAATAAGTATCTTAGGATATTCTGAGCATTAACAGGTCACCATCCTGGCAAAAGTGGAAAAAATATAATATGTCTTTTATTTTCTACACAATCCTCTAAGAAAAAAAGAAAAAAGAAAAGAAAAGAAAAGAAAAAAAAAAGAAAAGAAAAGAACATACATACATAACAACTTCAAATAAATTTCAGTTCAAACCTGAATAAGGTCAGAAGACAGTCTCAACCAAACATCTGCATGAGATGCATCTTCATAGGAGTAATTAAACAAAGAAAAAAATGAAAAAAAGGTATTTTTAGAAGGTAAGTCCTTCAAGATAGTACAGATAAGTTGTGCTACCTCAATTTATCAACTACTCCCTTAATTGTCTTAAGCAAATCATAGAGCTAAATTTGATAATATTTTCATACTGTTTCCTCTTGAGTAATTCATAGTAGAAGACAGTCCCAGAGAGGTCCTCCTATTCTCCATGGCTCATTCCTTTTATTCACAGTGGGTTCACTACAGAGTTGAGGAGCATGAGAAGGTCATCAAGGAGGAAAGGAGAGAGAATTGACAGGAATGTAGGTAGACAAAATTTGAAAACCGTATATAATCAATCTTCTAGACCTCTACTCTATAATTTTTTTATTGAATTTTCCCATATTTTCGACTCTGTGATTATTAGTGCAATTAAGCAAAAGGGGAAATATGTTACTCAATGCTTGTGTTGAAGGATCCTGAGGTGTTTAGCAAATCTTCAAATTTTGGTATATTATATCCTATGCATGTATTTTAGTAAAGAGGGGAGTATAAGTTGTTCTGTTATTGGAAAATCAGCTGAAAAACCTCTAGCCTCTAGCACGGCTCCCCCCGTTCTATTATGAATTACTTGTGAGTTTCATTCTACAGGCAAGTTTTTCTCAGAATTGGAAGTTGCATCGATTGTATTTTTATTTATTTACTGGTTTTGCACCAATTATAGTTTTACTTACATGTGTATACATATTTAATATTTACAAATGCATTTGGTATGAAAAAGATATCTTTTTCTTTTTTACAGAAGTCTGCTAATATAAAATTTGACCCAAACCTGAGTCGAATTCCTACCTTCCAGATGAAAGCTTGAGACACTGCATGGGGATTTGGATAACTAATGGAAATTTATTCTAAAGACTGCCTGCCAGCCCCAATCTCTTGCACTACAAATAGTTAATTTGACCTCATGTACCTTGAATGTATTCAGGTCAGGAGTCTTTAAATACTTTGGACACAGTATACAGGAAATATCGTTTGCTTCCCATTTTAGCTTCACTGTTGAAAGGGAAGCCTCCTGTCTGTTCTCTGCTTGGGGGGTATGGGTTAGAAGCTCAGTGCTGAGCAATCCCTGTGAGGAGCCTATGAAAACAAACAGAAAATAAAAACCATCGGTTGGCCTCATCCACACTTCCAATCCATATTCCCCTTCTTGTTTTCTCTGTAGTATTTTGAAGCAAATGTGATATTCTTTGAAGTTTAAATAGTAAGATTATATTTTCTTAAGGCTTCTTTTCTTCAGGTAACATCATATTTTTGTTCTACTCTAGAGATATAATAGATGAAAAAGAGTTGAAGAGAGAAATTGCAGGAGAAAGGAAACTACATACACAGACACACATGTCCATGCGATGAGACCCCTCCATCTGCAGGCTCATTATACAATTGACGTAAAAATATTCTGAATAAATTTTGCAGTAGTTTTGTAGAAGATGGTTTAAATCCAGGGGTTTGTTTTTGTTTGTTTGTTTGTCTTTGTTTCATTATGCTGTATGCTTTTACTCAGTTTCATAGTAAAATAACATGAAATCTCAAGGTAACCATGGTAAAAGTAGCATCTGGAGGAGTCTTAGAGGATTCCTTAAACAATACAGTTTCAAGCTACCCTTGGTAAAATGTAATGCATGAAAATGCAAGTTTTATTGGGATGCTGAGAGAAACAGAGAATGATGTTATTTTATGATCAGCTTTTCACCGTTGAAAATTATTCTACTAGCTGGTAATCTTTTCCATAGCAAGTTTTTGAGAATATTATATTAGAGGTATCCTTTTTGTTTCTTCTCTCATGCATAACTAGCAAAGGAAAAAGGTCTGTCTGCATTCAATAAAGATGAGCATATGGGGTCCCTGTCAATTTCAGATCTATTTTCTTTGAGTTGCTACAAAAACAGTTTGGAATCATGCACATCTCTATATTAAAACTAAAACAAAGTTAAATACAGAGGTTGGCAAAAAGGAATTTCAGCACAAAGAATGATAGAATTGCAGGTGGATTTTTTCTTTTTCTTTTTCTTTTCTTTCTTTTTTTTTTTTTTTTTTTTTTTTTAGTTTCGTTACGCTGGATGCTCTTACTCAGTTTCATAGTAAAATAACATGAAATTTCTGGTTAACCTGAGATTTTAACTATGGTAAAAGCTAGCTTCTGGAGGAGTCTTATAGGATTCCTTAAACAATACAGTTTCAAGCCAGCCTTGGTAGAATGTAATGCATGAAAATGCAATTTTTAAGTATACATATGACTTTGTTCCCAAAAATGGATCTCTCTCTGATAAATCTTTCCATATTTATACTGATCTCAGTAGGAGTCCACTCTTGCATTAAAAAAGTGACTTTTTTTTAATCTTTTGCATTTGCTAAATTAAGGTAAAGTCATTCAAACAGGCACATTAAACAAATAGGGGAAATGGTAGTATTTAACTCAGCACATTCCACCTCTAAAATATTTCACATATTTATATTTGCTGTTGCCCTATTGCCTTACACTATTAATATTTATCATAGTTATAGTATTTATTAATTTACCACCCTTGACTCCTACCTTTCTGTATTTTGTTCGCTGTATTAACTCAATGGTGATATAATTTTTAATGAAAGTTTAATTTAATTTAATTAAGTACTCAGAGAGCTTATTAGTTAGTGTTGTTTTTCTATTTTGGAGACTAAAAATGGAGCCTAGATATTTCCCTTATTTTCCAAGATATTATAACATAGTTAAAATATAAGACATGTATACATGTATACATGTATATTACATGTATCATACGCAATCAATGCTAAATCAATGCTAAAAAAATTGTTCATAGAAACTGATAGGGTAGCATAGATATTGGAGAACTTATTTTGACATGCAATCACAAACAATACTTAATATGCTTTTAGAGGTTATTAAATACATGGCTACATTAATTTAATATAGAATATGCAAAGACCATAAAAATATAGATCAACAATTTGTTTTAAAAAATTGTCTATATTTGACAAATGAGGAGTACTCTGGTTTTTTGGCATGTGATATAGACACAATGAGTAAAATAGTAGGTGCTAGGAATGCTTTAACCAATAATGACCTTGAAAACCATGAGATGAGCATTAATTTTTCTACCACTTTTGTTATTGCAGATACTGGTAAAGGTAAATTGCATTTTGAACACAGCATTTTCTGTATTAGTAAGTTTAATTTAGTAGAATGTGTTGGCTAGTGGTGTTATTTATATAAGCCAATCGTTACAATGAAAGGCAGAGCGGGGGGAAAAAATGGAATTGGATCTAAATTATTAAAAACAAGCCAAAATAGGGGCACCTGGATGACTCAGTCCTTTAAAGCTTCTGCCTTCGGCTCAGGTCATGGTCTCAGGGTCCTGAGATCAAGTCCCACATCCCAGAGCTTCCTGTTCTGCTTCTCTCTCTCCTTCTGCTTCTCCCCCTGCTTATGCTCTGTCTCTGTCAAATAAATAAATACAATCTTTAAAACAAAACAAAACAAATAGGGATGTGGGCTAGAGCTAAGCCACAGAAATTAATTGCTATCAAAATGGTAAAGAGATTGTAGTAAATGATGGTTATTTCATAGCAAGTAATCAGAGCTATGAAAGTTGAGCTAGGGGTTCAGATGACTGCAAGGGGTTCTTGTGGAAGATGGGGCTGGTACCCCCCCCAACCCTTCACATGTTGGCACACCCATCCCCCAGCTGCTGCAATTGTCCTGGACTGCTGACAAATCATCTCTTCTCTAGACAGGCCCTTGGCAGAAAGAGGACAGCCCCACTCCATAGACTATACCCTCTCGGGAGCAATGCTTCTCTAGTAACTGACTGACAAGGAGGTTTAAAGCCTCACTCTCACCTTTGTGTCAACCTGGAAAGTTCTGAGGTGCAGTTTATCTGCACACCTTCTCAGTAGGTGCAGTTTATCTGTACACCTTCTCAGTAGTAGACCACACCACAGCTCTCCTTCTCTGAGATCACATTCCTGGATCAGCTTTCTCACCTTTGCACCATCGTCTCTCACGCCACCTCTGGGAGCAATCCTAAAAATCACCTGAAGACAAATCTCCATGTCAGCATCTGCTTCCAGTGAGCACACCACCACCACTGAGTCTGAATTTCTCAGGAGATGCAAGAAGACTTTCCTTCTTTTCATTATAAAGCTTTCTAAGGCTATCTGCCAAGTGCAAAGTGATAGTGTACCTTGCCCTTGTCATGGAAAGCTCAAGAGTAAATGATTTCTGTATACTCTTATTTGGGTTTGGTCTATTTATTTCCATATCAGAAATGAAAGCAAAGGAGGTCCTGAGAGTCACAGCAATGTCAAAGTTGATGAGGAGAACTTAGTCCTTATTTAGACAACAGTTTTGAGAGAAAGATGGAAGTGATTACAAGATCATGAGCAGATGGAAGGAAGATCTTACCACTCTTTCTGAGTATGGAATTCCCCAGCGGGTATTTTTGTTTGTTTGTTTGTTTTGTTTTGTTTTGTTTTGTTTTTAAGGAAGGATGTTTTATATGCTATTCTAAGGCAAAACTTTATTTAGTCTCAAAATATAATTCTTTGAAAGTGAACTTGACATTTTCCCTACTTCAAATGGTCTAATATTTAATTTAAAAAGTATTCATTAGAGATATCATAGACTTTGATCTTTTCTATTTTTCACCCCATCTGAATGATTTTAGTGTAAACTGATAAAAATGCAATCCCCCTCCCTCATTGCTGTGTTAGTTCTCCTACTAGGGGATTCTGAGTCACATTGGCCACAGACCCAACTGCAGACCCAACTGCTGCATTTTAAAATAGAGACTTGATTTTGTACATGACAGACTTATCATAGTAGATAAAAAGTCAAAAATTAGGATTTTATTTTAACCTATCAAATTTTTTTCTTCTAAAAACTGCTCTCATTAAAAAAAAAAAAAATCCATATGGCCTTTCAGAGGAAATTCATGATAATGATAACATATGGCAGCTGGTATCACACACGGAGATGGGTGAATTTCTGTTACTGGAGCTCTGTAAGGCTGCACAAGAATGACTAGTTTAGCAAATAGATGTTTAGAATTTCTAGCTGTGATATTGACCGAGTGTTCTGTTGATGCCTGGGATTACATCCTCCCTGATGCTGTAGAAGGGACCACATGGAGTTGCCATGTTTGCTTCCCAAGCCTCTTTGAACGTGATTGCTTCTTGTGATTCTTTTCCTCTTCCACCAGGCGCATGACTTACATTCTAACATACATATAAAATCTCTGTGGTCTAACTCTGTGCTCATCTGGGTCCTTTTTATGAACATCTGGCAAGAATCCAAAAGCACTGGGAAATCTTTTTGAAAATATTACTTCACAATTGGGGCTCCTTTTAGATATATATGGAGGTTATGAATCACTGAATATGATGATTAAAATGTTATGAATTTGAAGATAATTTATCACCTATAAAACTGCATTCTCTTCCTGAATCTTTCCACCTAAAAATGATCACTATATACAAACTCAGTCTGCAATAGAAAATTGTAAATATAGCTTTTGAGAAATGACTCGCATACTTTAAAAAAATGTGTATGTGAATAAATTTTATTTTTAAGGCCATTTTATTCAAAAAGTTTCTTAATATTTTGATGACTCTTAAAAGCCAATATCATGGGGTTAGACCATTACTAATGTTTATTCTATTGAGGAATTTATGTGTACTGTTTGTTTCTGAATTAAGCAAAATACTTCTTTGAGTTTAATATACGTGACAACTAAGGAAAATGTGCAGTACATTTAATGTTCTCAATTCCCATGTATTTCTTGGGGAGATTTACCAAGGATTATGTAAGTCCCTAGATGATTTTCCTGTCATTTAAAAACTATTAATATTACAGTTATTCAAATATCATTTGAAAACTCATTCATTTAAATAGTTTTTTGTACCACAAATAAATTGTTCTGTGCAATGAAGCAACACTTTTAAACATAATTCATCTTTGCTCTATTGACTCTGAATCAAGTTGGTACACTGTATTTTCCTGCCAAAACGTTGACTTGCAGTACTCCAATAAATGTGTCCTATTTTTATGTTCAAAAAGCTTTAGAAATATAGTCCCTGAATAATAGACATATGTGAATCTATCATGAATCCACAGATCTCCTAGTAAGTTTTATCTGAAATAAATCTGTTTGGTTAAGATCTCCATTTGAAATGAAATCTAGATTCCTGATTCTGTAAAACCCCAAACTAATTATTTTGTGATGTCTTTTTCATTAAAAAAAAAAAAAAAAAAAATTGCTGTGAGAGCGTAGTCCGAGATCTACATTTCAAATGGCAATGCCAAAAATATATGACAGGAGGAATTTATCTGTACTAGAAATTAGACTTCTGTATATTTTATCTCAGTATATATACATACATATATATATATGTATATTTGAAATGGATACAGAACTTAAACATTAATATTTCCTTTTTAGTTGTAGTGTTATTTAAACCATCTTCAATTTCAATAAAAATTGCTTTGGAAACATCTGCCTTTAGCAAGTCTCCAGTCCATAGTTCTAGTCTCCACTGCTTCTCTAATAGTTCAAGTGTATATTTTTTTAACTTTTTACAGGTAGACATATGACTTCCAAGTCATATTCCTAGGATAGTATGCCCAAAGAAATTTCCTTTTGGGGATCCCTGGGTGGCTCAGTGGTTGAGTGCCTGCCTTCGGCCCAGGGTGTGATCCCAGAGTCCTGGGATCGAGTCCCACATCGAGCTCCCTGCATGGAGCCTGCTTCTCCCTCTGCCTGTGTCTCTGCCTCTCTCTCTGTGTCTCTCATGAATAAATAAATAAAATCTTTAAAAAAAAAATTCTTTTTGAATTTTATTTTATTTTATTTTATTTTTATTTTTAAAAGATTTTATTTATTTATTCATGAAAGATACAGAGAGAGAAGCAGAGGCACAGACAGAGGGAGAAGCAGGCTCCCTGTGGGGAACCTGATGCAGGACTCAATCCCAGGACTCCAGGATCACAACCAGAGTCAAAGGCAAACTCTCAACCACTGAGCCACCCAGATCCCCCTCCTTTAGAGTTTTAATAGCAAATATTATCATCACCACAAAAATGTGGGCCATTAGTAGCTGAGGAATGAATTAAATGATCTTACCCTCATTCTTCCCATTGTATTCCTGTATATACATGTATAAGAGTTGCCTTGTTATCCTTTTCTTTTTAAATATATTTTTATGAATTAAGAATATATGCTGTATAATATTTATTATTATTGGGATCCCTGGGTGGCACAGTGGTTTAGCGCCTGCCTTTAGCCCAGGGCGCGATCCTGGAGACCCGGGATCCAATCCCATGTCGGGCTTCTGGTGCATGGGGCCTGCTTCTCCCTCTACCTATGTCTCTGCCTCTCTCTCTCTCTCTCTCTGTGTGTGACTATCATAAATAAAAAAAAAATTAATATTTATTATTATTAATGTTATTTGGAATTTTCCTGGGATATTTTTCTCTTTTCTATTTATTGATTCAATTAGTAATTTATATCAATATGGATCAATGAATATTAATTTTGTACTTTGGGGTTTATAAACCAATACCACTTTATTTAATCCGTTCTCTAATTATTTCAGATATGGCTACTGGAAGGTCTTTAGGTGAGTTCTTATGCTCCTAACATACTTCTATTGTGTGTGTGTATGTCTGTGTGTGTTAGAAATTCCTCACTTTCTGGCACTACAAGATGCTTCTGGCTCATCCTGTATATTCCCTGCCCAAGTTCCACCTGCTGGTTGATGAGTAGACTTTATTTCATGCTCCTTTTTTTTCTCCTTTTCAAGTTAAAAAAGATCAATAGTGGCTCTGTTTTGTGCCATTATGTGCTCTTGGAGAATATGTGAGACTATTTATCCTCTCAAGATTTTGGCTTTTGTCTAAATGAGTAAATCATTGGCAGCAACATTTCCTTAGATTTATTTTTTTTTCTTTCTTTTTTTTTCATATTATCTAGTGTATATGTAGCTCAGCCATGTACTCTTCATTATCATGCTGACTGTATTAGCAACAATGATATGGATAACAGACTCAAGACTATCTGTTCATTTTATGCTTCATTTAGTAGGTAATGTACTTGTTGATAGATTTGTGCTGCTTAAAAATCCTCCCATGGTTTCTGAGCTTGTACTATACAACAATGTATCATGAGAGATGCCTTGCTGAAAGAATGGTACCGGAACTTCTATCCGCTCACTTTTCTTGGGAAGTAGGTAGGTTAAAAGCAAATATTCATACCTATTTTTTTAAAAAGATTTTGTTTATTTATTCATCAGAGACACACACAGAGAGAGGCAGAGACACAAGCAGAGGGAGAAGCAGGCTCCATGTAGGGAGCCTGACGTGGGACTCAACCCCAGGTCTCCAGGATCATGCCCTGGGCCCAAGGCAACGCTAAACCGCTGGGCCGTCCAGGCTGCCCTATTCATTCCCATTTTAAAGCTGAAAACACAATCTTCAGCAATCTTCAGAGGCTGTAAAGTAATTAAAGATAACAGCAGAATTGTGAATTATAAATAATATATTATATATATATTTTAAGATTTTATTTATTTATTCATGATAGACATAGAGAGAGAGAGAGAGAGGCAGAGACACAGGCAGAGGGAGAAGCAGGCTCCATGCAGGGAGCCCGACGTGGGACTCGATTCTGGGTCTCCAGGATCGCACCCTGGGCGAAAGGCAGGCATTAAACCACTGAGCCACCCAGGGATCACCTATATTTTTATATAATATAAAATCACATGTTGATTAAATCCTAGATGGTTTTTAGAATGAAACATTTCAAAAAATATTCCCTTATTCTATAGATATACGGTCTTAATTGTCTAGGAAGCATCACACAAATATATTACAAAAAAATATCAGATGTGTAGGGCATAATATATCCAATCAAGGTGCCAAACTCACATACTATATTACTCTGAGAAGGCCCTCAGATGTGAAAAACACATATCACCAGGTGGAAAATGTGCTTGTGACTCATCTTATACCACCAGTTAGAATTTACAAGTTTTTAGGTCAACCAGTTGAATGCCCTTTTAATTTGCAGTATATATATATATATATATATATATATATATATATATATTAAACATATGAAATTATATATATTTATATGCATGTAAATACAAATAAATATATTGAAAAATAGTTTCAAAATGATGGCAGTGTGTTACAATCAAAGAGAAGATGTAAAGCAAAATGTTAACATTTCTTTTACTGTTGCTTTGGTGTCCTATCTTTATTGTATTACTGTATTAATCAGGATAAGCTAGGTGTGCTACAAAACCAAATAGTGCCAAAATCTCATTAGCTTAACGCAAAAATGCAGGGTTTTTTTTTTTCTATTTTCAGAGAACTAAGTTATAGAAGTTCTATCTTGACATATGCTTTTATGTTTATGAGGGTGAGGGGAGTGTACACGATGAATCCATGTTGGCTCTTAATTTCCTCCATCTAAATGTGATATCTGACACTTCTGTTAATATTTCATTGGCCACGGTAGCTATGGCCTCCCGGAACTTCAACAATCTGATGGGAAATCCAATCCCAACATGTCTCTGAAAGGAGGGAGTTATGAACAGCTCAGTGGGTACTATATTTGGGTAAGTGAAAAGAAAGCAGTGAACACATCCTGGTTATTTTCTCAATTGTCATGACTTTCCTAATGAAGGAGACAATTAGAAAGAATATAGTGTTATCACTATAAAGACATACCACCATTCCTGAGTGCCACTAACCAACAGCTTCAGAGATTCAGGATAGAGATTTTATACTTAAGAGACTTGTGAGTGTACACACAACTGCATGGTTGTCAACAAGACAAAGTTCTGTCCAAGCTCTGGCATCCCAGTATGAACAGGCAGGCATATGGAGTTACCCCCACCTTCTCTGAAAAATGCAAAGGCTTCATCTCTACACTGTCACACCCACAGGAGAACCATTTCAGCTCTGCTTCCCCCAATAACATAACAGAGTTTCTTAATATATATTCATTCTCTTCACATGAAACTATTCAGCTCTAAAAGCAAAGCATCTTTGTATGATTACTTTTTTTAAGTCTTTTGTCCACACTTGAAATTTTCTTGATTTGTTTTATGACATATCTTTCTCATAGAAATTTTTTTTTTCTCATAGAACTTTTCTATTTATGGCAGCTGACTACTTTATTCAACAAATAAATACAAAAAAAATCTTAAATATTTCAACTTTTGATGTGGTAATGATTTATAATTTGAAATTCTCCTGTGCCTAATAAGGGGCAAATATCTGAAAAAAAAGTGTTCAAGATTCTAACTTTAGTTATGGAATGGTTGAGATGAATTGATTCCTTAGTCTGTTATTTTTTTAGTTTCATAGAAATTTAAAATTTATAAAATAATTTAAATTTTACTCTCATTAGGAGTGATCAGAGGCGGGATGCATAGTTTGTTTAAAAAGAACATGAGTTTTACAATTTAAAAAAATTAGATTGAATTCCCGGTTGACAAAACTTACTCTCATAAGCAAATGTACTCTCTGTGACCTTCAGCAAATTATATAACCTTTCTGAATCTGTTTCACATATGAAAACTAAAGCCGTGCCTGCTAACACAGAAAGTGAGGGAGAACACTTAAGCAGATTTTACATGGAAAGAACAAACACCATGTCTGAAACATAGTAGACAGTCTATAAATGTTGCTTTTACTTTCATCATTTTCTTTCTGGAATTTTAATGAAAACAATCAGGTATTATAAAAAGAAAATTGAGAATGCTGTTGTATTAAGAGAAGCTCATGTTCTCATGTCCTTCCCAAAAAGCACCCCTTCCCCCACAGTTTAGACCTCTCTGAGTTCATTCTTTTCGAATTAAAAAAAAAAAAAAAAAAGTAGCATATTACAAGAGTTGAATTTAAATAGTGCAGTGTACCATTCTTATTTTTAAAGGGATTAGGAAACCTGCTAGATAGTCCATGCTTTCTAAATATAGGATGGTTATATCGTTTTCGATAATTATATAGTAGTCTTTAGTTTATCAGGTACCAAAAAATTAGAGTCAACTTAAATTTATTTCTCTGAACTCTCTCTTCATATTTTTTTTTTCTGAGTTCTGAAGGTGAGAAACAGCAACTGTAGTATTCATTAGTGCTTTAGGCAGAGTTGGAAGTATGTGAATTTGGGATAGCAGTAAGCAAAAATAAATCCAGTTGTCCTAGTGGGTCTTAATGGTAACTCAAATTAAAATCAACTCTATTCCAGATGAGCCATCCAAAAGATCCTGATTTTCACAGTTCAGGCTGTTAATAAATCATTGTTCTATAGATATAATTGCTATTTATTTATCAGGTTATTCTTGTCACTTCCATGTAGGCAAAATATAGTCAAGGACTCAAGAAAAAATTTTGATAATTACTCAGGTGATTTAGGCTGGTATCTTGATTTTGGAATTAGATAATCGTAATTGTTTTCCTGATGCTTTTGTTTAATACCTAAATTTACTTGAGGCTACCAATTAGTACTTTCTTTCTTTTTTTTTTAATTTATTTTTTATTGGTGTTCAATTTACCAACATACAGAATAACCCCCAGTGCCCGTCACCCATTCACTCCCACCCCCCGCCCTCCTCCCCTTCTACCACCTCTAGTTCGTTTCCCAGAGTTAGCAGTCTTTACGTTCTGTCTCCCTTTCTGATATTTCCCACACATTTCTTCTCCCTTCCCTTATATTCCCTTTCACTATTATTTATATTCCCCAAATGAATGAGAACATATAATGTTTGTCCTTCTCCGATTGACTTACTTCACTCAGCATAATACCCTCCAGTTCCATCCACGTTGAAGCAAATGGTGGGTATTTGTCGTTTCTAATGGCTGAGCAATATTCCATTGTATACATAAACCACATCTTCTTTATCCATTCATCTTTCGATGGACACCGAGGCTCCTTCCACAGTTTGGCTATCGTGGCCATTGCTGCTATAAACATCGGGGTGCAGGTGTCCCTGCGTTTCATTGCATCTGTATCTTTGGGGTAAATCCCCAACAGTCCAATTGCTGGGTCTGGGTCGTAGGGCAGGTCTATTTTTAACTCTTTGAGGAATCTCCACACAGTTTTCCAGAGTGGCTGCACCAGTTCACATTCCCACCAACAGTGTAAGGGGGTTCCCTTTTCTCCGCATCCTCTCCAACATTTGTAGTTTCCTGCCTTGTTAATTTTCCCCATTCTCACTGGTGTGAGGTGGTATCTCATTGTGGTTTTGATTTGTATTTCCCTGATGGCAAGTGATGCAGAGCATTTTCTCATGTGCATGTTGGCCATGTCTATGTCTTCCTCTGTGAGATTTCTGTTCATGTCTTTTGCCCATTTCATGATTGGATTGTTTGTTTCTTTGGTATTGAGTTTAAGAAGTTCTTTATAGATCTTGGAAACTAGCCCTTTATCTGATCAATTAGTACTTTCAAGTTGTTTAGCACTTTTTTAAAAATTGAATAATTTGAACCTTAGCATTGTATAAGTTTAAAATGTGCAGAATTGTACTGTGATACATTCATATACTGTGATAGGATGGATTGCCAATGTAGCAATAGTTGTATGACATAATTATAATACAATATCATTTTCTATATTCGTTATACTATTCATTCGATCTCTATGCCTTTTTTACTATTCACAACCAGTTTGTGCTCTTAACACAATCACCGTTGACCCCATCCATCTCCTGGTAATCATTTTACTCTCTGTTTTTTACAGATTTAACTTTTTTAGATTCCACATATAAATTATATACTGTATTTGTCTTTTTCTGTCTTACCTCATGCAGCATATGCTCAGAGTCCATCTGTGCTGTCACAAATGGGAGGATATCTTCCTTCCTCGTGGCTGAATAATATTCCATTGTGTATATCTATCACATCCTCTTTATCCATTCATCCTACTGATGGGCACTTAGGTTATTTCCATCTCTTGGGTATGGTGAACAATACTGCAATAAACATGATAGTGTATATATCTTGTGGGTATCTACTGACTGCCTAATGGGATTACTGTATAGGTCACTTTTTTTTTTCCTGCCTCTTTTAAAATTCTTCGTTTACCACTGATTTTTGATAGTTTCAGTATGTCTTAGAGAAGGTCTTTTTGCATTGAGATTATAAGGTATTCTTTTAGCTTTGTGGACTTATAAATCTAATTTCTTCCCCAGGTTTGGGAACTTTTCAGCTATTATTTCTTTAAATATGCCCTCCCTTTCTTTCTGGGATACCCATTATGCTTATGTTGGCATTTGTAAGGGAATCTGATATTTCTTGTAGGACTTCCTCACTTATTCTTAAATTTGTGTTCTTTCCTCTTCCACCAGAATCATTTCTATATTTCTATACTTGAGCTTGCTAATTCTCTCTTCCATATGATCTGCTATTTCCAATGCTTTCTTTATCTTATTATTGAGTTTTTCAGATTGGTTCAGTTTTAGTCTGTGTTTGGTTCTTTTTTTAGAATTTCAACCTCTTTCCTAAAGTACTCCTTCTGTTCTTTATTTCTGAGATTGTTGTATTGCATTTTTTAGTATTTGTTCTTGCGGCTCCTTGAATTTCTTCATAACAGCTATTTTAAATTCTTTTTCGGTTAGATTGCAATTTTTCATGTCTTGGGGTTCAATTGCTGGAAAATTGTCATTTTCTTTTTGTAATAGTCTATTACCATGATTTTTCATGGTGTTTGATGAGAAGTGTCTCTGGTTTCACTTACGGGACCTGATTCACAGCTAGGGTTGAGAGTGGGCATTAAAGAAAAAAAAAGGCAAAGGATGGCCACAGGTAGGAAGGAGGAATATACTTAGCACTTTGGATACACCCACAGCCCCGTAGGGGGATTCACAAGTTGGATGGAGGCCTGTCCCAGAGATTTGTGGTGTTTCTTCTTGTTACTAGAGCAGACAGCAGGAGACACTTCCCTTCAGGTCTCTTTGTTACTTCCCATTTCCTTTCCTTCATTCCAGTCTCTTTCTTCAGTGAGAATAGGTGGTCTTTCCAGCTGCAGTGGGCATAGCCGGGCAGACCCCTACTCAGCCTGTCACCTCCTACAACCTCTGCCATAAATGTTGTACTGGTTCGCTGCCACCAGTCAGTCCTGCCATCACTGTCTTCCTGTACCCCCCCTTCAGAGTCTGGTGTGCTCACTTTTGGAGGCACAGATGGATTCATCTCTGTCTATCCTGTTACACTGTGCAGAGGCACCTTTCTTTTCTTCTTCGTTATGGTTATCAATTAATTTAAATCAAAAGAGAAAAACAGAAATGACTCATGCTGCCATAATGCTGACATTACTCTGTTCTTAGCATATTTTTATATGATATTTAATATTTGTAAAGCATTTAAAATTGAAGCATCTTTACAAAAACTCTCTCTAAAATGTTGGCACAAAATTATGTACCCATTTCAAGGATGGCGAATTGGAACTCATTATTTGAATAGCTTACCCAAGGACTCCCTCAATTTATGCAACTACATTTGAAAGCCATAATTTTAGTCTAGTGGTATATTTACTGAAATAAACTTCCTTTTTAGTACCAGTTGTATATTTTATTATTTGGATGTATATAGAAATAATAATGAAACAATGTGTGATAATTCTTTCATATTACATGTTAAGTCCAGTGACTTTGAAACTTTCAAGTGTATTTTTTTTTAAAGTCAATCAAAAAGGAAGTTGGTGCTTTTGCCCTTGTTTTTTGGTTATTTATTCTTAAATAATTATATGGAGAACATAGGAAAAGAGGAATCCAGTGTATATTGAAACTTCTTAAAGATATAAACATATTTATTGATCACCTATTTTGAATTAGGTGCTTTGCTAGGGGATGGTGAATCAAAAGCAAACAATTGGGACCCAACCTATGGAACTTTACATTCCAGAAGAAAGTATATACTATGATTATGTATTGGATCCAGACCAAAACGAGATTAAGTCACCGTTCATGTTACAGGATTCAGTAACATTTTGCACACGTTCTTTAGCAATAATGTGTTGTCATTGTTGGAACAACACTGGTTTAAACAAGCATATATAGTTGTCTTTCTTGCAGAATGTCTAAAAATTTATGTTGCTGGTAATTTTAATTATGAATACCTGAAAAACTACACATGGTTTCTTCAACTTAGCTTCTCACGTAATTATTTCATGTTGGTGTTCTAAGGCTCAGAAGTGGGGAAAGTCCAACTGATAAAATTTGTTTTACCAAAATTGTTTGATCTGATATTATGCAGTCCTGAGTATCTCTTTCTCATTCCAATTCTCCTGGATTCTTACAACTTGTTATTATCTATTTAAAATTTGTTTTCCAAAGCTCACCTAATTTTTTATGTACTTGATTAGAAATATTCTTTCAGAATCCTAACAATGACTTCTTTCCTTGTAACTTTCTTATAGATGTCAACTTATTATATCTGAGTATTTTTTGTCAGTTGCATACTATTGACAGTCAACTTTCAAATCTAGAGATTTTCTTCTAAACTCTAGAACTGATTTCAAGTTTTCAGATGTCAAAAATACTGAGAATAAGATACATACTGACCATAAAGTAACCAGAGTTGAGAATAAAATTCACAATTCTGCAAATAATTAAAACATGTGAGGGGAGGAAGGCATAATTCTGGTATTTAACAATAAATTAATATAATATCCCATTTAATGTTAGTATTTTTATAATAATTTTGATCTGAATTCAATTTATAATCTAGCATTTTGCCAAATCTCTAGATTGGGCTTTTGAGACATTTTAAAGTGATACAGGAGGGGAATAAGGTTTTCCAAATATAAAGTAAATAACTTTTAGCAGAACTTATGGAATATGTAAGATATATTATAATTATAAAGGTATTAATAATTTTATTCATATTTTATAACATATTCAGTTTTATTAACAAATAAAGCTTTAGTGGTAACAACTAAATTAGACACTGCTCAGTTGTCAATCTCTCTTATAAAAAAGAAAAGTTATTGACCTCATTATTGAAGTATTATAATTCATTACCATTTTATGCATCAACAAAATAACGTACTACTTTACAAACCATGGCATGCTTATAAAATCAAATTAAGAGCAAATTCACAAGGTATGTTACTAGATTATATATTTTGATATAAAATCTCCAAGGGACAATTGAAACGGAGAAAAAATCAAACTAAACTGATTTTAAATTAGAATTTCACCACTTTTGACTGATGTTGGGTCATTTATTTAGCTAAGCTTCAATTTTCTCAATGATAACATAAGCATAATAATACCTACAAAAGATTGTTATTAGAAAAAATTGCATCTGATAAAATTTGCAAAACTCTCAACATACTATCTTAGAGTTTTAATTGTATTATTATTGTTAATTATTAACACTGTAGCAAACTTTTTACAATTAAGATCTAACTACAGCTGTTCAGTGTACTCATTATAAACACCCAATAAACACCCAATAAATTCTATTCTATTCTCTTTGTAATTTTGACAAATTGATATTTGTGTTTTTATACAACCTATAGATTTTCCAACTCTTTAAATTATCAGGAATATATTATAATACTGATCCTTGTAAAATATATTCAGAATAAACTGTATCCACATGTTCTTTTTGGAAAACTATGAAAGGAGTTATATCCTCTCTGCCATATCATAATTTCAAGAAATCAGTCAGATTACTTAACTTCTTTGAGCTTTGATTCCCTTGATATGGGCTGTGTTTGGGTTTAAATAAAAGATGGTTTCACCTAAATGCATTATATATCAGGCACATAGGAAATGCAAAGTAATGTTAAATTCATAATATTGTTAGTGGTCAGTAAATATCAAATAATTAATAATAATGCATAAAGAATAAATTTTACTATAAACATAGGTTAAAACTGGCTAAAAGACATGTGCTAAGGTATGTAGAAGAAAAGAAGATGCCAAAAATATCCTACCTTTCAAGTAATATTCTGTCAAATGTCCAAAGAAGTTAGATAAACAGTAGTAAATCATTCAGATTCAGAAAATGACAATGCCAAAATAAAAGATGACGAATGATTCACTAATGACACAGAACACTCTTGCTACTTTAATGTATTAAAAACTCAGTTGAACAGATGAGAAATTGTTAGAAATATGGTCATTATATTTCATTTTTCTGTGTTTTTTTTAAACAAAAAAGGTATCATATACTAGATAAATTTGTTTTACTCCCTCTTTATCTGTCCCATTATGTAATTTCTCTATTTGTTTAGAAAACTGCCAAAACAATATACAAAAATATGACAACATAAATGCAAAGCCAATATTTGGCTATGTTTCCATAGGTAAAAGTAACTAATATTTACATTAGGCTTATCCTTAGTGTGATCTTTATTTAAGATTCAAAGCATTTATGAATGCCATTTTTAAAAGGGTAAGGTGGTGAATAATTATATAGCATTTTTGAAACAGATTACTATTATTTAACATAGTTTATGTTCATTTAATAAGAATGATTCCAAATCTATGCTGATTAGCCTCTTTGTTTCTATTATGGTTTTGCTGAGGTCAAGAAACATTTACTTTGGCATTGTTTATTTCAACATGTCCTCCAACTATAAAATTGAATAAGAAAAGATATATAGCGGTTTGCTGAAATACACCTTAGTATTTTTCAGACTCAAATATTTGCATAAGAATCTTATAATCTCAGCACAAATTTTTAGATACTGATTTCTTTTTTAAATTTTATTTGTACTAACTCCTAACTCATCTTGAGTTATTAAAGCATAATTTCATTTTGCTGATGAGGCCGTCATGAATAATATTAGCATAAAATGTGTCACTAAATATCTTAATCTGTGTACACCAGAAAGAGAATCTGGAACAAAGGCCTATGCCTGATTAACTTATTAAATAATTAAATTCTGACTCCTGGCAGGACACAGTAACACAAACCAACTGTACCCTTCTACTGAAGCTATGGGGGGAGGGGAGGAGAAAGGAAAGGAAAAAGAAAAACCTAATAAAGTATAAGAAAAAAATTAAAATGGTTCCGTATAAGAGGGCAATTTCTGAGAAATTACTAAAAAAGAGGTGATTTCTACCATTGCCCACCTTCCTGCCCCATACAAGCTTCCAGGCTCCTGGACACGCATAAAGAACCCTAGGAGACCCTACAGTCTCTCAAGGTTGAATAGTGGAAACTATTAGTATGGGAAGGACTAAAATGGCCACAGTTTGCAAGACAGAGTACCAGAGAGGAGGTAACTACAGAGACAGAGAACAGGAACACTGGACATCTGCTGAGGTCTTTCTTGGGTTGTCAGTCAAGAGTCCATCAGCAATGGACGTGAAGGAATTACCTAGATCGGAAATATAACGGCTGAGAGTAGTTAGTGCTAATAATTCCCAAAACTTCCAAAGGACCAGAGTGGAAAACTTCACAATACACAGGATATAGGTAGAGGACTACAGAGGATACAGATGACCAGGCATTCTAAAGGTAGGAAAACCCAAGCCACAGTAGAACAAAAACAATCACTAGAGACAGAATTGTAAATGACAAAGGTGATAGAATTAGCAGACAGGGCTTAAAAATTTCTAAGTACATTACTTGTGTTCGAAAAGGTAGAGAAAAATTTTTACAATGTGAAGAAAGACAAATAACATCTAGGGATGACCTTTACAATAACTTGGATGAAAAATGCACCACACAGTATTATCAGCAAATTAAATACCACAGAAGATAACATTAGTGACCTTGAGGAGAGAAAAATATCAATAAATATAGAAAGTGACATTAAAAAAAAAAAAACTATGGATAAAAACTTCAAAACAAGAAAGGGTTAAACAGAACGTGAAAAAAACATGGGACAACTTTAAGTGGCTAGATACATGTGAAACTGGAGTCTACGAAAGATGAGGAAGGAGAGAACACAGTGAATGGAAATACTTGAGAAAATAATAGATAAAATTTCATGACTTTCAGGAATAATTTGAACTCTCAGAACAAAGTTCCATCAAATTCGACATAAGGCATGAAGAGAGTTGTGTTAAAGCATATTTCATAATCAAATTGCATAAAAACTATGATTAAAAACAAATTAAAAGTGGCCAGAAACAAAATATTTTACACGATGAACAAAGATGAGAAAGAGAGCAGGTGTCTGTTCTGTAACAACACAGCCCCGAGGACAGTGGGCTAGCCTCTGCAGAGCACAGGCAAACAGCAATAGCCACAGTAACAACAAAAACAATACTGTCAAATTAGAAAGCTCCATCTTTTTTTTTTTTTTTCAAAAAAAAAAAAAAGGCGAAATCTTTTGTCTGCTATACAAAAGCTATTACTCACAAGAAGTTCTGTGCTACAGTTCTGTGCTACTATAAGGACCTCTTCCTCCTGGAAGAAGGAAAACAAAGCCAGGAATCAAACACATCTTAAGTTGTAAATGTGTGGGTAAATGTCACTTTTTTTCTCTTTTTATTATCTTTAGATTCATTTATTTGTTTCAATCAAAATCAATAATAATGATAATCACATTAAATATACAGGGTATGAAGACACCACCTAAATAGTGTCAGATTGGATAAAAAGGCAAGAACCAAATTCATGCCAAGAAGTTTTCATATCAAAGACTATTCCCAGGGATAAAGAGGGCATTTCAGAATGATTAAGGGTTAATTCATCAAAAGGATATAATAATCCCAAATATTTATGCATCCAATAACAGAGCTTCAAAATAAGTGAAGCAAAAACTGACAGAACTATAAGGAGAAATAGACAAATACACTATTATGGTCAGAATAATTAATAGAAGAAAGTTGACTTGAACAGCAGTCAACATGAACTAAATAACATCTGCAGAACACTTCTCCCAAAAGAACACTCATTTTCTATTTTTACTTTGCATTGGATTACCATTTTGCCACTTTTCCAAGCTACACCAATCCAGGGCTTGGCAAAGGTTGAATTCAATCAATGTTGAGTAAATGAATAGTTGCTGAACGAGTATACCTGTATATCTCCCCTACAGTCAGATGACCTTTCAATAAAACTGAATGTAATAATGTGGCTAATAATGGGAACAAATATGGCAACATATATGCTGAATGCACAGATTATATGCACAGGAATAGAAAAAAATGTCTATTAATTTTAGCAAAGATTCAAGTTTAGGTATATATTCCAATATTTAACAAGAGATGGTTGTGTTTGATAAAATATCCTCGATGTGTAATTGTTGTAGAACATGGACATTGAGGTCTTGGCTCCAGAATGAAGAAGCTTCTCACAAATGACAATTCCTCTCACACTCCAATTTAGTTTACTTAGTTAAAACTGATTAATCTTCCTAAAATAGATGTTGTTCCACTAAATGCAAAGAGGTTAAGCAGCTTGCCCAAGCAAGTAGGCAGAAAGCCTGGGATTTGCATCTAAATAGTCAAATTCCATTGTTATTATACATTTTCAACAACTATGCTATTCATCCTCTCCAAAGGCAGTCTTGTGTAGGTGTGAAAGTGCCATGATACGTAAGAGCAGGGACACACAGGAGGGATGCTCATAGCTTTATTTGTTGTAACCCTTTCCAGTTTGGTCATTTGTCCTCTGCGAAGTTCACTTGGTTGACCTAACAGAGTCAACCCTCCTCCAAGAGTCATAATCAGTCCCTTGACACATTCTGTTGTGTTTAACCACATTATGACTGAACTTGCTGGTTAAGTTATGGCTTCTTTGAGGCCTAGCGCTCTTCTGAATATATTTTTTTATCACTTGGACTTTTCACGGTGCCTCGTGCAGAATATGTGAACGTGAACAGTGTGACTACAGCCTGGACAGGGTAATGAACAACATGGGCATTTTCAGGCAGCCCCTTCTTTGGTTATAGCCTCTAGTAATTGTGATTGCTTGGGTGTGATATGCCTGTCGTAGCCTTTCTAGAGTTTCCGTTTCATTGTATTTTCTTATAGCAACAATGAAGTGAAAAATTACAGTCTCTCAATATAAGTTGAACTTTCTCCAGCTTCCAAAATTATTAAGGTTCTGAATTAAATCTCTCCCCCATTTCTTAACTATTTTAATGATGCATTGGATAATCAGGGTATGGTTGTTAAATTAGAAGAAAGATATTTGTATGATTAAATTTCAATGCTGTCATATTTATGTTTCAGGATTTATAATATTTATATGCATTTTAAAATCCATTAGCTAATTAGAATCCTTTACCTTTAAAAAAAAATCTGTGTTTTAACTTCATCTTTGCCATCAACTATTTCACTTTGCCTTTGGGCATGGTTATAGTCCATCTCAATTGTTTGGAAGTTTAACCTAAAGAGTACATTAGATCCACGTTGCTTATACATTTAAGAAAAAAAAAAAAAGTCCCTAAATTAAGCTCAAAATGTTAGTAATGTGGCAATTCTCTTTGTAGGCAGTCTAGATTTAGATCTCTGTCTTATGTCACTTTTATTCTGCAGATTAATTTATTTGTTAAAATTCTCCTTTTGAATTTTACCATCTGGTATTTATTAGGAAAGTTGCTCAATTATGTTTTGTGATTTTTTTTTTTTTTTGGATGTTAAGAAGCCTTATATTGACCTTAGGGAGTGGGGATATTTGTCCAGGAGCTTAATTGCAGATACTCCCCCTACCCTCCCATGTCCTTTCATATCAGTATGTGCAAAAAGATTGCCAGAGTCCCTCCAGGGACAGAACCTGGAGCTTCCCTGGTGTGGTCTGGGGCCTCAGTCCTGGGTGCTGGTGCTCAACATTGCTTTTTACCTCCCTGTCATCTCCTTGGGTAATGGTCTCCCAGGCAGGAGACCTGCCCTCCACCTTGTAGATACACATTCCCACAGGCCATACTGACAGGCGCCAAAGTACTCTTTCTCCTGCTCCCCTTTCTTGAGGGTTTCTTCATTCTTCCCCCAGACTTTTTGTGCAACATCTCTTGGGCAAAATGTCAGTTGCAAAATATTACATAAGTTCCTAACAGGTGGTTTATTTTTGGAACAGGGGTGATACCTAGACCTATACATGTTTTCCTTAGTCATCACTTTTCATCAAAATTTTAAAATTAAGAAACACAGACTGTATTGTTTTTCAAGTATAATTATTATAATTCCTATCTCTCATATATGCATATTATTTTTAAAAACTAAAACAATTAATTAAAAGATAAATAAAGATAGATAGATAGATGATAGATAAAAAGCAAGACACATGGAATTGACGTCAGGAGAATTAGTTTTCATTTTTCAGAGTCTGTTATTTGTATGAACCTACTTAAGATTCTTTTCACCTGAAGGGCACAAAGAATAATAGTGTATCCTGCACCCTTCTGATATGGGGGAGGCACTACCTGTCTCCATCTGTCTGGGGATAACACAGGAAATAGAAACCACTATTTTAATCAGTAAGAGATTTAATACAGGGACTTAAGAGCTTACAAAATCATTGGGACTGCTGAAAACAAACAAACAAAAAAGCCCTCTAGGTGAATGATTGTAGCAACACTGGTCCAATTTTTCTAGTTGCTGCAGAAAATCATAAGGATGCAAGACAGTCGCAACAGCTACTATTGCAGAAAGATCACCCCTACCTAACTCCTGCTGGCAGAAACCCACACAAAATCATCTAGAAGCCAGGGCCAGTTATTCATCTAGAAACCATAGAAAAGGAATCTGTCATATATCCAGCTGTAACTCCAGTGCTATGGAAGACAGACAGACAGACTCCCCCCGCCCCCCCCCCAAAAAAAAACTCAATTTGAGGGCATCGATAAGAAGTCTATTGCAAATTTATTGTTGGTTTTCATTTTTTTCACAAAAATATTCATGAAGGGGTGCCTGGATGGCTCAGTTGGTTAAGGGTCTTCCTTCAGCTCAGGTCCTGGGATCAAGCTCTCGTTGAAATCCCTGCTCAGTGAGGAGCCTGCTTCTTGCTTGCTCTCTGCCCCCCTCCCCCAGCTCATGCACTTTTTCTCTCTCTGTCTCTCAAATAAATAAATAATCTTTAAAAAAACAATTCATGGAGCTTTTACATTTTGTCTTAATTTAATTTAGTAAATTATTTTGAATCAAACTGCATCAGGCTTTCACCAAGAACTACTTCTTTTAAATTGGTGTGGCCACTATCTTTAACGATGACCAAGTGCATAGTCCTTCATTTTCACTGCAGTGGATTTCACAAAATAGCTTTGTATTCTTTTGGATTAAAACTAGGAAACAAACTTTTCTTCTTTAGTAACTTGACTTCCATAACCTCGTACTTTCAAGTTTGTCCTCCTATTTTAAGGCCTTTCCCAGTTTCCTTCTTCAAATATTCAGTATTTGCTGTCTCTATGCTGAAAGGTACAGTGTTACCTTCTGTAACAGCTTCTCTTCTGTAACTCCACACACTCCTTAAATGAACATCCTGCCTCCTGACTTTAAGGGCAGTCCTTTCCAAATTTAACCTCCACACTATTCCTCTTTCTAGATGCCAAGTCCAATAGATCCCAGCTTGCCTACACAGCATCTTCACTGGGATGTCTGATAATCACCCCTAGGTTCACATGGCCCAACTCAACCCTTGATCAAATCTCAGCCCCTCAATCGGCTCTCACATCCACAGTCAGCCATTCAGAAAATTCTACAAGATCTATTTTCAAATCATTCCCCCAACAGCCATCTGTTCACTACCTCCACCATCGTTTTCCTGATCCAAGTTACCGTCATATCTTGTTCACATGTCAGGGCATCTCCTTTCTATCATGCCAGCCTTGGCACGTTTCCAAAGTCCAAACACCTGCAAATTTACCTCCAAGAGATTACCTTTCACATTATAATTATAAAGACAGTCTCTTTGAAAATTCATTTAAGTTAAACATGCAATCAAAAGGAGAAAACGACTCACAGGAGTACAATAATAAGAGAAGGCAAATGCAGATTGATATCTTGTGACAAAAAAAAAAAAATCCATCATTTATTGATTACTCAGCCTCTTAGCACTCTTACTGTATCCACTCCCTCCCAGTGGTTACACAGTGACTACTTTCAGCTGTTATTAAATTCACTTATGTCACGTTCATTTTCTCCTACAAAATTTCCAGTGGCCTTCTTCCCTAACTCACAGTGAAATCCTTCACCTTTAGATACCTCATGATTTGGTCCCTCTTCTGCCACTCTGTCATTTTCACATCTCATCACTGTATGTCCTTGGTGTCCATTAGCTAAGCGAAGCTCATCTGCCTTAAAACTTGGCACCTGTTCTCCTTGTTTGGAACATATTTCCTTTATGTAGACACATGGAAGTTTCTTCGTTTTCTTAGGTCCTAATTCAAATGCCATGGTTGTAGGGTCTTCTCCCAATGTACTCCCACTAAACTACCAAGACACATGATTCTGTGGTTGAATAGAACTCTCCATCTTGATTCATAGCATTTATTATAACTTCATTTCTTAGATCACTTTTGTTGAGATTGTATGAGTCAGAAGCTATGCCACTCCACAGTTGTATGAAAGTAGGATGATTTTGATTAATATTTATATGCCTCAGTCTCGATCTGTAGAATGGTTATAACGTTTTCAACTTGATAGGATTATTATAAAGATAAATGAGTTACTATATAAACAGAATCAGAACAATGACTGGCACATTGTGATAACCCAATAAATGTTAGTACTCATAATATTTTTGTTCCTCCTTTCTAATCCCCATTAAAATCTAAGTTCCCTGTGGACTTTATATGGATTATTTGTTGTTTGTTACATTACTAGGCCCTAGAATAGCATAGCAAGCATTCAGCAAATATTTGCTGACTGAACCGAATGAATGCAATTAGGTAGTAACAGATAACATAATCCCACTTAGTGAATAGGAGTGTTCATTTTAAAGCTAAATACAAATTTATCTGCCAGAAGAAATGACATCTTAGTTATTTGGCAAACACAACTAAATAAACTCAAAGTTATGAACTTTACATACTTGCTCAGGTATGTCATCAATAGGCAGGGCCACTTTTCCATGAATAAGAGTAAAGGAAATGGCAGCAAAAGAAAGGAACACTGGGATTTATGTATGGCTGGATGTTCTGTTTTAATAAATTATGTGTGCACCTACAAAGGCTGGATTGCCCAGTTGAACATCATTTCACTTATTGATGGCCATCTGCTCCTTGATCCAAAACGAAAGGATAAAGCTGGGAACCACAGAGCAAGAGCTAACTGGCCACATTGACACATTGTGTCTGAAGCCTCTTGTGTTATTTTATTGAGTCACCAGGAGAGTTCTATATATGAGAGTTGGATAATGAATAGACCAGGTCTTACTGAAAAAAACTAAAAATATTCCAGGAAAAAAAAATGACATTGTGATCAGTAGGCTGCCTGTATGGTATCACCTTGACAGTCAGTAAACACAAGTGTTCGTATAAAATCAAACCATAGTGAAATAAGTTTATCAGCTTAGGGTCAAAATGACCAGTTTTGATAAAGGAATGTCCTTTGTTACAGATAGCTTAGGTAATAGAAAAGCAGTTTTGATTCCATTTGTATTTAATCACATAGTAACATAATATAAATGACAGAAAAAAATTTTTTTTTTTTTTTTTTTTTTTTTTTTTTGGTGGGCACAGTTGAGACTTCGTTCTGTTGTATAATTTTGCTTCTGGTAATGAGTTTCTTAAGAAGAGGAGTTTCTATAATTTATTACACACTAAGGACACTGATAAGACTCACTGGGCTTCATGCTAAAAGAATCAAGACTTGGAGGTGAGTTTTAACATAAAAATTTTAGTCCTGGCTTTAATATTACATCTTCCAACTAAAAATTATCCCTGCTTTGAGCACTTAATGGCAGACATCACAAGCTAGCTGATTACTAAGAACATTACAGTATGTTCTTAGAAGCTATTTTTGCATTGAACTTTGACCTAGCTATATGAAAATGCTCCTGGACTTCAAAAAGTATTGTCTGTTCCTCTCCAAAGCAAAACAATAAAAACCTTTTGCCTTTGCAAACTTTGCCATCTGAAATTGAGATAATGGCAGGAGAATTAGCTACTTGCTGGGGAAAATGACCCCACGCCTGGTGACTCAGTGCTCTGCTTGCTTCCACTAGAAGAGGTAGGGAAAGGAAAAAATAAAATAACATACTAACGTCTTGAGTGAGTATGAAGGAAAATTTAGTGTATAATAATCTCTTCTTTGAAGTTTTTTTTTTTTTTTTTTAAGATTTTATTTATTTGAGAGAGAGAGAAAGAAAGCAAGCACATGTGGGGTGAGGAACAGAGGGAGAGGGAGGATTAGACTCAAGGATTCGCCAGACGTGGGACTTGATTCCAGGACCCCAAGATCATGGCCGGTAGAAGGCAGACACTTAACTGACTACGCTACCCAGGAGCCCCCCTTCTTTAAAGATTTTGAAGGATATTGGGTATCAGTGGCATGTTAAATGTATACTCTAAAACAATGTAATATGTTATTTGAATAACAGTATTTTCAGCTTTTTGTGTTTATGATTGCGTAGTAATATCTGCTGAAGGAACAGGGCTACCAGGGGACAAAGCACAGCTGGTATCTGGCAAAGGACCTCTGCCTGGGGTGAGGCATGTGTGACATTCCTCAGGAAGCTTCTAGTTGTTCTAATGTTAATACCTTGCTAGAGGGAAAAGCAGTCTTTAACTTGACAATGGCAAGGCCTCCAGTATCTTGTTGGTCTTCCTTAACATATGAAAATCCTTTTGATATCTCCCTTTTTGCTTACTTCCCTCAACCCTTGGATATATAATCAGCCACCCCTCACAAGCCAGGGGCAGCAACTCTTCCTGCCCCGTGGGTCCAGTCCTGTGCTTCAATAAGACCACCATTTTGCACCAAAGACGTCTCAAGAATTCTTTCTTGATTGTTGGCTCCAGACCTCACCTATATTCCAAAACTTCATCAATATCCACATGTGATAGGCTAAGTTCCTAGCCATCATCATTTCTTGGCCTGTCAGGAAATCCCTAAACACTGTAGTTGATGGACTGAACTGAATGAATCTCCTTTCCCCTGCTTAAAATGTTTTCACTCCACCCTGCTTTTCATCCTTACTGCATGAAGCTCCAGTATGGGGATGGCCAGAGGGATAAGTCACCATCTATCTTGGTTTGTAGATCAGGAGTGTTCTTATATGATTGATATACACGCATACACACACACGCACACAGTATAGTGTAGATATTCTATATATAGTTTTTACCTAACGTCCTTTTTTTCTCTTTCCCACCCAGGATCCCACCCAAGATACAACATTACATTTATTCATCTTATCTCCTTAGACTTCTCTTGGTTATGACAGTTTCTAAGTTTTTTTCTTGATTTGTCTGACATTGACAGTTTTGAGGAGTACTGGTCGGGTAATCTATAGGATGTCCTTCTCTGGAAATCTGATAATTTGATGTTTTTTCATGATAAGATTGGGGTGATGAGCTTGGAGAGGAAGGTCACAGCAGGTGCCAATTTCATCACATTACATCATGCTGATGACAGGAGTTGTTGCCGTGCATGCTGTCTTGATTACCCCTGGATGAGTCATATTTGCCAAGTGTCTCCACTTTATATGATTCCCCTCCACCTTGCATCTTTCTACACCATACTTTTTGAAAGCCTATGCCTAAGTGGTGGAAAGTTATGGTCCACTTTTATGAGGACAGAATGTATAGGGATTATTTGCAATTTTGTTTGGATAGGAAATTGGTTCCTCATAAATCTAGTCAATCACTAATCTATGTCATTTTAGTCTCATTGAAAATTTTTGTATACTTGGAGTTGTAAACCCAAACCATTTTATTTACTTTTTAGTTGAAATTATTCCTGTTTTGGCCATTGGGAGCTTTTGCAGTTGGCTCTGGTGAACTTTGATAGGTACTCATTAGTGCATATGTATGTGATGTAGTTTTGGAATACAGGTGAGGTCTGGAGCCGATGACCAAGAAAGAATTCTTGAGAGGTCTTTGGTGCAAAAGGGTGGCTTTATTAAAATCCAGAGACAGGATCTGTGGGGAGGAAGGCCCGGAGCTTGTGAGAGGAGGCTGATTTTATACTTGGGAGCTAGGGGAGGTAGGAAGAGCGAGGTTTCAAAAGGAGTTTCATATGCTAACGGGAACCTAGAAAACAGTGGACGCCTTGCCATTGTCAAGTTAAGGTAATTTTTTCCTCTAGCAGAGCAATAACATTAAGACAGTTGGGAGCTTCCTGGAGGAACATTACACTCTGCCCACTTCAAGTATCTGTCAATGGGCTGCGGTTATAAGACATTTAATTGTATCTACATTTCCTTCTAGAAGTTAGGTCATTGATAAAAATGCCTGGGGAAGCCTGGAGTGCCTGAGGAATGTCACACATCTCCCACCTGGGGTCGGGGGTTGCAGGGTGTGAGTTTGTGCTTTGTCCTTAGCTAGCCTTCTGTGTGTTGGTGCTTGCTTTCTTTTTCTTTCTTTCTTTCTTTCTTTCTTTCTTTCTTTCTTTCTTTCTTTCTTTCTTTCTTTCTTTCTTTCTTTTGTGTGTGTGTGTGTTGGTGCTTTCTTTCTCACAATATGAGATGCTTTAGGTTAATCTCTTTAATTTTGTACCTCAGGCCTAGAATAAGAAATTTATCTAAGCAATCCTCTAGCCCTTTTGTTTTAATGTTTGTCCATGCACCTAGAATAAGCATCTTGGTTGCTTCCATTTTTTTTTGTCATTATGAATAAGGTACTATAGCATATCTGTGTGGATATTTTGTGGACAGGAGTTATTAAATCATTTGGGTAAATACCTAGGAGCATGTTTGCTGGAACTTAGGATAAGACTATGTCGAGTTTTGTAAGAAATGGCCAAACTGCCTTCCAAAGTTCATGTATCATTTTGCATTTTCATCAGTAATGAATGAGATTTTGTGTTTCTCTGTATACTTGCTAGCAATTTATATTATCAGTTTCTTGGATTTTGGCCATTCCAATAGGTGTGTGGCAGTATCTTATCATTATTTTTGATTAACATTATTAAGATAGTGTAGGAGCCCAGGGCAGACTGCTCCAATATGGGGCACATTGGCACAAATTTTATTTGGAGTGAAAAGTAATCAAAACCCAGCAGATACTGGAAAAGCTCTCTGCCTCCCTTAGGAGTGCCTAAATTTACATTGGAAAGGAGAGCCTGTATCTGGAAAAGAGCTATTAACAGAGATCCCCCTTCACCTAAGGAACCTATCTGCAAAATAGGGCAACCTGCTTTTCCCAAACATCTCTTTCCATCTTGCTAATGAGCTTTCTCCCTTTTGTATCCTGAGACCCTTTACCTCTCCTTAGCTCATATAAGCTTCATGTTCCCTCATTGTCTTAGAAATTTCCTATCTGTATGAATTCCCTGTACCTATGCTATTAAATTTGATTTTCTCCTGTTAATCCATCTCGTGTCAATTTGACTCTAGAAGGGTCATGGGGCAGAGGAAGATCTTCCTTCCTGGCAGTAACATTTCATTCTCTTTTTATTTGAATTTAGGAAAATA
This sequence comes from Canis aureus, assembly GCF_053574225.1. NCBI lineage: Eukaryota > Metazoa > Chordata > Mammalia > Carnivora > Canidae > Canis > Canis aureus. The sequence continues at coordinate 7,294,070 of NC_135611.1, read as the reverse complement.
AATTCTTTGGAAATCAACCCATTTGTATCAATAGCCAAGAAAAAATGACATATAGGAAGGGTAAAGAATTTAGTTTTTCGTCTGTGAGAGTGTGTGTGTCTGTTCATAACATATGCCAGATACTGCACTCCGGCCAAAGTCTTAAAAATTAAAGAGAAAGAAAACAAAAGCTGAGCAGTGTGTCTAGGTACATTCCATGATGTAGTTTCAAGATCTGTTTCCTGAGGTAACAGTTTTTGCTGCAGACTGATTCAAAGCACAAAGAAAGTAATGATAATAATAATAATACAGTAAGCATATTCTTAATCTCAAGTATCTGATCATCCTATACTCTTATAATCATCTATACAACTCACCGTTTGCTTCGTGGTATCTTCTGTAAACAAGGACAGGTGAATTCAAGGTATTTGAAGCGGGAGGGCGACATTCTGGTCTCAAGGAGTCAAAGAATGAATCTTCCGGACAAAGGAGAGTAAGTAAAGCAATAGAAGTTTATTAAGCAAAGATACAGAGAAAGTTTTCAGCAGTGAAATGGGTCCCAACAGGGTTGCCACTGGGGCTTGTAGGGTTGGTCTTTTACTGAAAGCCCACCAGGGAACCTAAATGACTTTTAACATATCTATTGATATCACCATTGAGTAAGGACTAGTGATAACACCTTTAATGGCTTACTTCCTTTTAGAGTTTAGTAATTCTTTGTTGGTGAAAGTAGCTGTTATAGCTGTAGGAAGACCCCACCTCTGATGCCTGGGACTGGATGCCCTGGTTTGTTTATGTCTGGTTTCCTTTCATGTCCACATTTTTGGGATTTTGTTTTTAAAGATTTTATTTGTTCATGAGAGACAGGAAGAGAGAGAGAGAGAGGTAGAGACACAGGCAGAGGGAGAAGCAGGCTCCAAACAGGGACCCACTTCGGGGTCCTCCAGGATCATGCCCTGGGCCTAAGTTGGAGCTAAACCGTTGAGCCACCCAGGCTGACCCATTTTGGGGATTTTTATGAGCCTGATTCCTGGCCCCCTAACTATCTCCCTCTACCTAGACCTGCCTGCCCCTTTACTCAGTATTTAAAAGTATTTTTCATTAAATGACTACAAATTAATGCAGGATGATTTCTGTAAATGATAGATCCAGTCATTTTATTCCATGGGATAAGAAGTGGGATATATTTTACTTGATCTGTTCCTAATATGGGTGCTAAGTAGACCTTTGGTCTCTTTATTACTTCTCAAATTTTCAAAGATGTGTGGTGTCAATTTGATTCTGGTTTAGTATAGGCTACAAATGATGATCATTCTATAATTTTTACCAGTGGTCAATGAACTAAGCCTAAAAAGGGCAAAAGTTTTTTGCTTTGGAAAGGAATAAATAATTTAGGAGAGGATATTTTGCTAAATACCAATACATTTGTTTTCTCTAGATTTCATTATATTAGAAATCCTTTGACTATATTCTCTCTGTCACCTGGAGAGACAAATGTAAGGAAATGAATATGCTACATATAATAAAAGCGAAGATTTGTTCTCTTGGTCCAGTAGATTTTGTGTGAAAGTAAAAATAACTAAGGTAAAAGATGACTCTTGCATGAATAGTACCAATTGAACAAAAAGAATAGAATTTTTAAATGATAGGCTTTGACAGAAGGAGAATACAGCAACTATGTGTGTACTGTTATCACTGCCATAACATAATCAAACAATTTAAACTTTCTGAATATAACACAATGGTCCTCCCTATTTTAGGCTCTCTGTACACCTGTTTTTTACTTAATCCGGTATTTATCGTATTGTGTATTTGCTGGCAAATTTCTTCCCAACTAGTTGTGCGATACTTTGAGAGCAGGAATTCTGTCATAGTGATGTTTTTATTTCAAGTATAGAGCATGAAGTGTGGCATAAATTATACACACAATACATGTTCCTTGGGTTTGGGTTTTAAATTGAATCTAAAAGGAAATGTACGGTGGCAGTCAGATTTATATGAAATTGAAAGTGTTGGCTGTTGAACACATTGTAATATAATAGCCATATTTATATGTGACATTTACTAACATACAACCATATCATTATAGAAGGGAGTTTTATTATACAAAATATATGACTCAATACAAAGTTTTCATACAGAGATCAAAGAAAAAAAAAAAAAAAAGAAGAAATTCTAAAGACCCAGAATAAGTTGGTTTCTAGGAGGTGATAGCAAACTGTTCATGCTGTTGCTTTTATTTTTTGCATTTTCTATATTAAACGTATCATAAACCATACTAATTCCAATCTCAATTGTTTACCTAATTGGCAGATTTCCAGAAAAGTTGCCTAAGTCTCCACAAACTTTCAATTCTATCCTGCAAATAAAGAGAGTAGGGTTTTGTAAAATGTCAAACTAAGAAAATGCAACAGAGCTAACAATGTTACAGAATATCCAATTATTATTCTTAGAATTTTCTTCCTGGAGAATGTCAATCAAAGTCTACATTTTGACTGCAGCAGCAATAAAGAAGACCCATGGGCTCGATGATAAAAAGAATGTCAGCAGTATTTTTAAAAATTGTGTATCTAAGTGGCTTGTATAATCACAATTTTATAGTCATTTAACAAGAATAAGGACTCTCAAAACTCCTCTATGATCCTTATATCTCAGAGATTTAAGATTAATGAAAATAAAACTTCCCGTTGGAGCATATCTAAATCTTCATTTATAGGGCAAACTGTGTGGATAGGGGGAAAGACCTAGGGAAACAATTCTCATGTTTATTCATTTTATATAATATTAGTTTACTTCAATTTTTAGAGTACATGGATTACATTTATTTATCAAAATCTATTTTTAACCAACTGCATAATTTGATATGAGGAAATTTGATAAAGAGTCTTTAATTTTATTATTTATTTTGACTAAAATATCAAATTATCTACAACTGAAAATGCAGTGGTAAGTTATGAATCCCTCCTCCTGATCAAACATGGAGCTAGAAAAATTATTTTGAGCACAATTTGGAATATTCTGATGTCTGTTTTACTTACTACACATTACATATTTGTCCTAGATAGGATGTTATATTTAATATATAGGTTGCTTGGGATGTGGTAAGTGCATAAATAAATCAGAATGAAAAGTGAAGGAAAAAAAAAGAGGGAAATGTGAGAAATGTGACTATTTGCTCAAGGCAGTTCCAACACATGCTGGATTATGCTCAAATCTGAGAGGCTGGGCTCACCAAATGTGCTTTTCAGCATAACTAGAAATATTTAGACCACAGTACTTGAGGTATACTTTTGACTGATGTTTATGAATCATATTTTAGTAGAATATAATTTTTAGTGTCTTCACTAAAAAATTATAAAGAAAATCACACCCTATCTCTACTTATAAAAGTAAACTTTCCTCTGTTCATAGTTTTTTTTAAATGTCAAGTCCTGAAGGTAAATTTAATATATTTTAAATTGACTATTGACAACTAGATTAATAGACATCTGTTTTCACACTAGTAAATAGGACAAAGATCCAGCTTTCTATTTGGCATTGCAAAGTATAGCTTTAGTGATCCCTGGGTATCTAACTATACCTCAGGCTAAATACCAGGCCAAACTTTTATTTCACTATGTGAAGAACTAATGGATAACAATTTTATAAATTAGTCAAAATAAGTTTTAACTTTGTAACAATAGGTTAAAAACAATTTCAAGAATGTACAAATGACAGCATAAGTAGTATTTCCAAAATTTTTATCAATAAAGCATAGAGTTCTTAATTTCAAAACATGTTAGTTAAAAACAATGTATCTCTTTGTAAATGTTTGTTAATGTAAACATGACAAGAATATCTCTATGCATATTTACATTTAATTTTTCTTCTGACAAAAAACAAGATGTCAATATAAGTGAATGAAACAAAAATATTATTTACCTCCATTCCAAATTGTAACCATAATACTTAATCATTAAGTTTATTTGATAACCTCTGTGGTATTTTTAAATTAAAATACCACAATCAGTGTTTGATGGTAAATATGCCTGGAATTCAGAATATCCCTTATTGAATAATATAAATTTAATATAAACCAGATGATAAACATGTAAAGATAAAATGAACTTATCTCCTTACTATAAAAGTTGTAAATTAAGTTGATTAAGGAATAATACCTCAATTTCTATTTTGGGAAATATTTTCCTGAGGGCTTTTTTACTAGTGATATATAATTAAAATAAGATTATTCATAATCCTCTTTCATACATTCATCATGAGTTTATTTCTTTATTCCAAATCAATATTCTGTTTGAATCACCCATACACAAGAATGAACATTCACCCCCTCAACGCCATTGTTGTTGTGGAAGCAGTTCTTACTAGGATTTCTAGGCAGATTTTATGAGAATTCAGAACGTAGAGAATTGCATAGGCCTACAGGTTTTAAACTCAGGATTTATGGATAGAGAGCATTTATATCTCCCTGAAAGAGACCATGATATGAACGCACTTCATTTTTATAACGTCGTTTTGATCGTTGGTCAATTAATATTTACTAAGCACCTAAAATGTGATTGATACTCCTCTAATCCCTTGCTATTCAAGGCACAAAGATATTCCTTCTTTTGCAGTTTGAATCAGGGAGAGAGATGTGAGAAACTATTAAATATTTTATTTTTAAAACATGATTGTACACTTGTGGTATTAGTTTAGTGACAAAGGCATCTTATGAGGAATTGCTTTGGGGAAACAGCTGAGGCTTTGCACATTCATCTGTAGTTACCCAGAAAAGTGTATTTTATTTTCTATACCTGAAATATTAACTGACACTGTGATGATGAAAGAGTGTCAGAAACGTCATTTTCCAGGCCTTACTCCTTATTATATGAGGAAAAGAAATATAAGGCATATAGGAATTGTCAGATGCTCATGTGGACACCCTCCATCTAGGGACACATACTCAACAACCGCCAAAACCATTGACAGGAGCGTATATTGTGACATATTCTCAGTGGCTTCACTTACTATTTCTTGAGTCCTCCCAATTCTGCAGAGTAGTTATTATTTTAAGTTTGAATATGAAACTGAGAGACTTAACTGAGGACACTTGGCTCAGTATAACTTTAAAATACAATCTATTTGCCACAAGCTCCTTCTTCTGTGTTCAGACGTGGGTAACTACATACACTTGGTGCATCATCTCTTAATATTGAATTGCTGGAAATTTTCTCTCACATTTCCATTCTAGCATTTACACAAATCCCATATTTATCACTTCTTTTTATTTTGTTTTATTTGAGTATAATTGACATACATATAATTTCTTCATAACTTCAGAGAAACAATTTTGTAATTGTTAGCAATTGAACTGATATTTTCCATTTTAAAATAAGGTATTAAATGTAAGAAACATTTTATCTAATTTTATCAATGCTATTAATTTTTCAGTTTTCCTCTAATCAGCCTAGGAATTAAGAATTACTATTTTTTTTATTATTTTTAAAAAAGATTTTATTTATTTATTCATGAGGGACACAGAGAGACAGAGACACAGGCAGAGGGAGAAGCATGCTCCAAGCAGGGAGCCTGACTTGGGACTTGATTCCAGGTCCCCAGGATCACGCCCTGGGCTGAAGGCGGCGCTAAAGTGCTGAGCCACCTGGGCTGCCCAGAATTACTGTTTTAAATGTAAAATATTTTCTATAATTATGTTTGTGAATTTGTTTCCACTCATTTGCTGTTTTTGAACATGCTTGTGGTAGAGATTGCGCTATGATAAACATAGATAATTGTCAAATATATACACACCCCCAAATTAAATTTTCACTCAAACAACAGAACCATCCTGCCTATTGTTAACTTGTTTTAAGGAGAATAGTTTGTCATGACAATAAACATCAACAGTCCAGTAACAAAATAGGCTGTTGAAGCTACTTTTCCTTCAAATTGTATTTTAAATATAAGAATGGATGAGGATGCTTTACAAGTAGATTCTTTTTTAATTTCTCAGTGCAGACAAACATACAGAATGATATTGGGAACATATCCTCTGTCATATCCCCCACAGCTTACGTAATGGAGAACATGTTCAAAGTCTCTGTGGATCATTAATTATTTCACAGGTGGCCATGGAGGATTCAGTTCACATTGCAAACACTACCACCTTCCTATAGAGAATTCAGATATCTCCTAAGTTCATTTAACAACATTTTTCCATTTGGTAAAACTTATTTATTTATTTATTTATTTATTTATTTATTTATTTATTTAAGATATTATTCATGTATTGATAAGAGATACAGAGAGAGAGGCAGAGACATAGGCAGAGGGAGATGCAGGCTGCATGCAGGAAGCCCAATGTGGGACTTGATCCTGAGACTCTAGGATCACGCCCTGAGCCAAAGGCAGATGCTCAACCACTGAGCCACCCAGGCATCCCAAAACTTACTTTTTTTAAATAAAAATATAGATGGTCTTTATTTATGGAGGTTTCCTTTTTTTCTTTTTTTAGTAAGTTTATTTACAGTGCTTTATTATCATTCCCATTTTTTTTAAGCAGTTGTAGTTTTTTCATGTTCAAATGAAAGTGCACACAATGTATTCCTATCTATGACCTATACTAGGTTGAATAATTTTCCCTCAAAATTGGTGTCCAGGGGATTCCTGGGTGGTTCAGCAGTTTAGCACCTGCCTTCGGCCCAGGGCATGATCCTGGAGTCCTGGGATCGGGTCCCACGTCAGGCTCCCTCCATGGAACCTGCTTCTCCTTCTGCCTCTCTCTCTCTCATGAATAAATAAATTTAAAAAAAAAATTGATGTCCACCTGGAGCCTCAGATGTAACAGTATTTGGAAATATAATTAGCCTATGCATATGTAATAAGTTAAGATGAGGTCACTTTCGATAAGGGTGTATTGTACTGCTGAATGTTTGTGCACACCCAGATGTCATATGTTGAAATCCTAATCTCCAATGTGATTGTATTAGGAGGTGGAGTCTATGGAGGTGATTAGGTCATAAGGACAGAGCCCTTATGAGTGAGATTATAGAACAGACCCCAAGGATCTCCCTCGTCCCTTCTGCCATGTGGGGACATAGAGGGAAAGCTGCCATCTGTGAACTAGGAAGGGGGTCCTCACCAGAAAGAGAAGGTGCCAGCATCCTGATCTTTAGACTTAGAGTCTCCAGAACTGTGTTCTAACAATTGTTGTGTTTAAGCCACCCAGTCTATGATATTTTGTCACGGCCACCCACACAGATAGACACTAACCTAGTTACTTGTGTCCTTTATAAGACACACAGAAAACAGACACAGAGGGGAAATACCATGTGAAGATGGAGACAGGAAGTAGTTAATGCTGCCACATGCCAAGGATGCTAAGCATTTCCAGCAAAAGTCAGAAGCTAGAATATTACAAGGAAGGGGGACTTGCTGAGAGCCCTGCTGACACCTTGATTTCAGACTTCTGACCTCAAGAACTGTGAAAGATTAAGTTTCTGTTGTTTTGAGCCACCCAATTTGTGGTAAGGCAGTTCTTAGAATCAAATACATGATCCAACTCTCTTTTCATACCATTTCCACCACCCCCCCATTTTTAAGGAATGGGAATTATACTTTGTTTTGAAGTGCATACTTATGCTTTAAGTTTCTCTTACATTATGCAATTTCTCCTGGTTAGGATGGTTGGTCTTTTGTCTTTTTAATTTATAGACTTTGTTCACAAATTTAAGGTCAGTAATGAGTTTTTGATACAAAACCAAAAGCATGATGTATGAAAGAAAAAATAATCTGATTAGTTGGCTTCATTAAAATTCATAACCTCTGCCCTGTAAGAGACACAAGAAAATGAAAAGACAAGCTCCTGACTGGTAGAAAACATTTGTAAAATACAGTATGTGGTAAAAAAAAACTTGTATTCGGGGGCACCTGGGTGGCTTAGTTGGTTAAGTATCTGCGTTTGGCTCAGGTCATGACCTGAGGATCCTGGGATTGCTTGGAGCCCCAAATTGGGCTCCCTGCTCAATGGGGAGCCCACTTCTCCCTCTTCTTCTGCCCCTCTCCCCAATTTGTGCTCTCTCTCTTACTTTCTCTCTGTGTCTCTCATAAATAAATAAGATCTTAAAAAAAAAAAGAAATTGTATTCAAAATATTAAAAAAAAACTCCTAAAACTCAACAACAGAAATAAACCAATCCAATTCAAAATGTGTAAAAGATCCAAACAGAACCAGAAAAAAAAGAAGATATACAGAAGAGAAATAAATGTAAGATGGCCAGCATTATAAATCGTTGGATAAAAAAAAAAAAAAAAAAAAAAAAAATCGTTGGATAGTTGCAGGCTAAACCACATGTGACACCACTTAGCATTGGTTAGAATGACTAAAATAAAGAAAGAAAAGAAAAATGGGTGATATCAAATGCTGGTGATAATTTAGAGCACCAGGAATTTTCATTCACATGGTGGGAATACAAAATGTACAGTCATGATAGAAGATAGGTTGGCTTTTTTTTTTTTTTTTTTACAAGCTAAACATAGTCTTACCCTGGGATCTAGAAATTGTGCTCCTGTGTATTTACCTGAGTGAATTTGAAAACTTAGATCCACACAAGAACCCACACATGAATGTTTATAGCAGCTTTATTTATAGTTGCTCCAGACTGGATGCAACCAAAATATCCTTCAAAAAGTGAATGGATATAGAAACTGTGATATATCTATATGATGCAATATAATCAGCAATAAAAATTATTGAGCTATAAAGTCATAAAAATACATAGAAAAAAACAAAAGGCATATTGCTTAATGAAAGAAGATTGTAGGGATCCCTGGGTGGCGCAGCGGTTTGGCGCCTGCCTTTGGCCCACGGCTTGATCCTGGAGACCCAGGATCGAATCCCACGTCGGGCTCCCGGTGCATGGAGCCTGCTTCTCCCTCTGCCTATGTCTCTGCCTCTCTCTCTCTCTCTCTCTCTGTGCTCTCTGTGACTATCATAAATAAATAAAAATTAAAAATTAAAAAAAAAAGAAGATTGTATAAAAAAGCCACATAGTATATGATTTCAAACCTATGACAATCTTGAAAAGACAAAACTGTACAGACACAAAAAATGATTAATGCATGCCAAGGGCATAGAGACAGAGAGAAAGGATGTGAACAGGTCGGACACAGGAAATTTTTAGGGCTTACAATGATGTTATGTGTTTCTTAAAATCTATAGAACTGTATACTGCAAAGAGCCAATCTTGATGTAAACTATAGACTTTAGTTCATAATGATGAATCATTACTGTTTTATTAATTATCACAAATGTACCACAGTAATGCAAAATTTTAATAACAAGGAAAAAAGTGACCAGAGAAAGTGGGGTCTATGGGAACATTCTGCTCTATCTGGTCAATTGTCTGCAAACATAAAACTGCTCTAACAAATATTATATATATGGCTAGATTCCCTGAAGTAAGATAATTATATTAATCATATCTATAGTTTCACTGTCAGCTGTAAAATTCTGTAAGTTTTGTTGGACAAATGGACATTGTGTCATGGAATTAAATGTATTATTTCACTACATTAATGCCCTTTAAAACCACTGGTTTAACATGAAATATCCTTTTCCTTGGTTTCATGGCTATGTTAAAAGGGTGCTGCATTGGAGTAACACCCTTCATTCCTTCACTTATTTCTCCTCAACAAAGTCTGCTTGATATGTTTAAAGAACAGAGTAGTGAGCAGACATAGTAGAGCCAAGTGATCAAGGGAGGAAGTGGATTTCAGAGCCAGAGGGTATAAAATGTTAGAGCCCATGGTGAGCTTGCCTGACTTAATTCTAGAGTGAAGGGGTGATCATCCAAAGGCTTGTGTCAAGGCCTTTGGACGATCTGATTTATGTTGTAAAAGGGTCATACTCTTAAAATAGTACTATAGGAGTGAAGGTAGAGAGTAGTTTAAAAAATTCTAATAGTCAGTGGGACAGGATGACAAGAATGCTGCACAAGTGGAGGTCTTAAAAGGGAGGTAGATGTGGGAGAAGATTTTCTGACAGATCAAGTGTGAGGATTAAGAAAAAGACATGAATTAAGGTTCTTTTAAAGATTGAAGGCCTGAGAAAATAGTAGTGGTATTTATTGATTTGGGCAACACTGGGTCATAGCAGAGATAAGACTTAAATTAACAGAGCAGACCAAGGATGGATGACCTAAATTAATAAGCTAATCTAATGGAAACTTATATTTGTGGAGTATAAACTAGCAAATAGAAAAAAGGAGGAAAGAAAGAGTAAAAGGTAGGTTGTTTCTGCTTTAGTATTTTCCCTAAGGCAATCCTTGGCTTTCATTGGGTTGAAGAATAAAAACAAGAATCAATACTCAATGATTTTCTCTCTAAATATATGTATGAGTAAGAAATGTGTTTAACTGCAAGTAATAGAAAACCTGACTAGAAGTAGAATAAACACATAGGTGTTTCTTTTTCCTCCACTTACCAATACCCAAGGGCTAGGCAGTTTTAGTACTGGTTCAGCCACTCAATATGATCATCAGAAGACGAGGCTCTTTCATCTACTTTATCCAACTGATAGCATGGTTTTTTCATGTTTATTGCATTATGGTTCCAAGTAGGTTGCTGCATCTCTGGGCTTATGTGCACATTCTGGGCACAAAAAAAGAAGAAATACATATGTGGAATGTAAACAAAACAAAACAAACAGAAAACAGAAACAGACTCCTAAATACAGAAAACAGACGTGGTTGCCAGAGAAGAGAGGATGGAGAATGCACAAAATAGATGGAGGGAAGTAAGAGGTGCAAGCTTCCAGTCATAAAACAAGTAAGTCATAGAGAGGAAGAGTATGGCACAGAGAATATAGTCAATGTATTGGGATGATGTTGTATGGTGTCAAACGGTAACCTCACTTTTACTGGTGAGCATTACATAACGTAAAGAATTGTCGAATTGCTATGTTGTATGTATGAAACTAATATGACATTCTGTGTCAGCTAAATTTCAATTAAAAAAAAAAAAGTAAATGTAAAGACACACATTCTTTTCTTTACATCAGAAAAGAAAAATAAATCATAAATGGGGACCTGGGTGGTTCAGCTGGTTAAGCATCTGCCTTTGGCTCAGGTCATGATCTTGGGGGTTCTGAGATTGAACCTGGCATCTGGCTCCCTGCTCAGTGGAGAGTGTGAGTCTGCTCCTCCCTCTTCTTCTCTGCCTGCTTGTGTTCTCTCTCACTTGCTGTCTCTGAAATAAATAAAATCTTTAAAGAAATTTCATAGAAACCTTCATAGCAATCATATATGTCACACTGACAAAAAGGGTTTATATTGCCTCCTTTGATGAAAATAAAATGGAGCGACCTAAAACTTAGATTTGATGCTCTGTAGTGAATAAAGGCAAGGAGAAAAGCCTTACCTTATCATTACTGTGTTCTGGTTACCTGTGTTCATGTGACTTTGACTCTTGGTCTCTATCTCTGTCTCTGTCTCTGCCCTCCCACTCATTTGCATATTTTTATTAATATTGTATATTCAGTTTTCCCATTACTGCCAAGATTAGCTAAAATATAAGACAAGCAGTCCTTGAATCTTTATGACCCTGAGAACTAAGTTAAAAACACAATGTGACAAGTATATGAAATAAAAAATGGCATATGATACTTAGAATTTCAAGAAAAAAATTACCTAAACTTTTCGTGTTGTACATATTTAATTTGTAAATTAAAAAAAATAAAAGTAGGAACCTACTGCATGCTATTTATCTTAGAAATGCCCAAGGTGTGGAAGAAGCTTTTTCAAAGAAATCTGAACAAAATACCAAGTTTCTGCTTCAGACAACAGACAGGGATAGAAAAAAAATGGCTACAAATGCTTTCTTTCAAAGGATTTATTAGAGGAACACACCAGTCACTAACCCATAGCAATTTTGAAATGTAATTAGGCACCTGCCTCTGGAATTCAGTATTCTGGGAAAGATAGTGCTCCTCTGAAGGGCTTATTTTTCTCCTGAGGAGTAAATCCAGGCTGAGGTTCTTTGTTGCTGGTTAGGTGTGGCTTCCAGAGTCAAGTTTAAGAAATATTTTCTGTAAAGATTCATATAGTAAACATTTTAGACTTAAACCCTTTTTAATCAGAAAAATAATGATTTTGTATTTTTTTAAAGATTTTAAAATTTTCTAAAAAAGGAATATGCAATAGAACCCTGAGGCCCACAGTTTTTTCTTGAGCAAAAAAGTGACCACTTACTTCCTCAGATCTTTAATCTGCTGAGATCTTACAGCATAGATCCCAGAGGGCAAAGACCTCTGGCTCACTCTTCTTTTTATATGATAAAATTCCCATCAATGCTAGCACCTGAGTAAATAATTCAGCTTGCTTACTTTCCATAAAAATATTGAGGTTCCAGGGGATTTTACTTGAAGGTCTCAATTTCTGGTAGTCCAGTTTGGTGGTTGATTTGCCAGTATAGCCAACCAAAAAACCTTTTTCAGCTTTATATGAATCTGAATTTGATTCACTCCACACTTCATGCCCCCAAATGCACATCCATAATTCTTTTCAAGATCGGCAGGCCTGTAACTAACTACTTTTATCATGCCTGGTCTCTGCAGATAAGACCCTGAAAAATTTGAGCAGTCTCTCTGCCTAGCTGAACAGGTCAACCAGGTTCTGCTTAAATCTTTCAAGGATCTTAGAAAAGAATCTTTGAGCCAAGTACCACACATCTTATTTGATCTGTATGTCCAGGTTATACTTGACTTTGAGGGTCTTTTGCTGGTAGAGAGACTGAAGATGTGAAAAAAAATTTTTTTTTCATTCCTCAGTTGAACAAACCCCATTACTTTTGTATTTCCTTTCTATTTGGCTTGCAAACAGAACCGTTTATTTTTGATCTCTCTCTTCCTTTACCTTACGATAGAGAGCTACACTAAATGAACAACACTTCAATATTCACCAGGAGCTATCTATAGGCAAATCAGTAAGTTCATTAGTTACTCCTCCCAAATTGCTGGGGGGAAAAATTGGGTCAAACATGTGGCTGGTAGATAATAAGATTACACTTTATTCCCTGCAAAAGTAAATTTCTGACTATTTTCCAGCCTTTGCTAATGGTTTTTTCACCCCTTTACCAGCCTCTGCTTTGCCTGGCCTCAGAGCTGATGCCACGTATGTTTTGTTATATCAGAACATTCGCGTGGATCAATATTCATGACAAAAAGGAAAACTTATTTAGTGGATCAATTTGGAGGAGGACAAGTGGTACTGATCTTGAAGGAGCCTCACTCTTATCTGTTGAACTCAGGCACGAGGTCTAAACATAATCTGTGAGGTCATGTCTCCCTACTACTCTAGCTGGTGAAGTATACTGAGGAATTGATGTTGGATAATGACCATAGCATATTGTCTGGGTATCTTAAGGACAGGAGAAGTGGTGAGCTCAAGAACCACAGAAACAAAGCTAAATTCCATGATTGACTTACTTGGCATATGGGATTGTCTTGTCATCGTGTTTTACCATCACAGCTAAACTTCAAAGCTGAAGATTGCACTTCCAGAATCCAGTTCTTCGTATGGCTTCAGAGTTTACCAGTGAGAGGAACTTGCAGAAAATGTGGAGTATCACCGGTGAAGTGGAGACTTTACTGATTGGAGGTCATGAGTCCAGTAGACACTTTTGTCAGATGTAGCATCTTCTTAAGGTGTACTGAATTCACGGAATGTCCCATGAGAGTGCCCACCTAGATTCATGGTTGTCATAGCAGGTTTATATATGTAGGTTCCTTTTTCTTTTTCTTTTTCTTTCTCTTTCTTTCTTTCTTTCTTTCTTTCTTTCTTTCTTTCTTTCTTTCTTTTTTTTTTTTTTATCTCACTGACACTGAAGTCACTATTGGATATTCAGTCCTCAACATTTTTGCACATTCATGCCTCTAATATTTGAATAGACTCTTTGTACTTGAGTGTTGCTGATTCACGTTTGTGATTGTTCCTTTTTTATTAGTGAAGCTCGGCATTTATCAGCATCTTGATTTGTTGGTTAAATGCTATCTCAGACCCTTGACCATATCCCTTAGCACTCCAATCCCTGCAAAGGAAACAGCGTTCTTTCTCTCTCTTTTTTTTTTATTATAAATTTATTTTTTATTGGTGTTCAATTTGCCAACATATAGAATAACACCCAGTGCTCATCCCGTCAAGTGCCCACCTCAGTTTTCTAAGGAAGCCACTGCCAACTCACTACCCGAAAACTTTCCTTGTTTCCTTGTTTTTTCCAGGGTGTTCACATAGCAGGGAGTAAGCTGGAGAATTAACAACCTTGGGAACTATTCATCAGCAGCCAGTGAGCAGGTGATAGGGGGTAAATACTTCAGCCTTGTATTCACTGGTAGGAGACAACATTATCTTACCCTCTCAGCGTTGGGAGCCCCCAAATCCAGCCACTTGTTCTGTAAGTACAATTATATTAAGGCAGAGCCATACTCATTTTTACATATGGTCTGTGGCTTTCACACTACAACTGAACTGAGTACACAACAGACTGTGTGATTCACAGGGTTTAACCTATTTACTATCTGACTCAACAGCAAAGTTTGCTCCCTCTGATCCATGCCATCCTGAAAGGCCTCCAGCCAGCCAGAGTTCTTGTATCCACAGTGGGAATTTGCTCATTAAGGCACACTATGCTAGTTCTCTTTGCTTTCCTACCTTGCTTTTCCATTCTTCTTTAAGAATTTCTTGGGATAGGGATGTCTGGGTGGCTCAGCAGTTGAGTGCCTGCCTTCCGCCCAGGGCATGATCCTGGGGTCCCGGGATCAAGTCTCACATTGGGCTCCCTGCACGGACCCTGCTTCTCTTCGCCTGTGTCTCTGCCTCTCTCCGTATCTGTCATGAATAAATAAATAAAATCTTAAAAAAAAAAAAAAAAAAAGAATTTCTTGGGATAAACTCAAAATTAAAATAAAACAAAAAGGAAACCAATTGATTTACTTACGGTTTACATCTGGGGAACCCAATCTGAGTTATGCTTTTTTGTTTTGTTTTGTTTGCTTTTTTTTTTTTTTTTTTTGAGAGCACACAAGTGTAGGAGGAATCCACTGCATTTATTTATTTCTTTAAACCTCTGCATTTTCTATAAGTGCTCATGTTTACAACTTTGCCTCTCAGAACTACATTCTGATAATGATGATGATGATGATCGTGATGATGATGGCGATATTTATCTTCCAACTAACAATTTTCCTCTCAGGTGTGTCTGATCATCTAAACCTGCCTACTGATATATTTTTTTTTATTTCAAGATACTTTATTTTTAGCTCTATAAATTTTATTTTTAAAGAACTTATTATTTGAATGTATTTAAACAGTTCAGTTTACTTATGGAAACACATCACTTATATTTAGTTTCCCTCTTGTCTCCAATAATTCTGATCAACAAAGGTGTTGTGAATGTGATTTTTTTCTGTTGTTTCTACTGGTATTTGCATATGGTGGTTTCTTGTATATTTTGTCAGTTTTTTCAACTGTGCGTTTCTCACTTTTCTTTGAGGTGTGAGAATTCTTTGTATTAAAATGGATTTCTCTAGAGAGAATCTGTAATTGGTTTTTCTCAGCAGCCTAGGCTCACTATGACTTGGAATTATTTTAAATTAAATTACTGATCTGAGTTTTAAAAATCCACTTAAGAGGATTTCATTCATTTGTCAAACACCTGAGAGAGTTGGTGGGCTTTGTTGACAATTTCTCAAATGCACATAATTTTCTCCTTCTCGGAGACAGAACATAAAGACTCCTAACTCTGGGAAACGAACTAGGAGTGGTGGAAGGGGACAAGGGCGGGGGATGGGGATGAATGGGTGACGGGCACTGAGGGGGGCACTTGACAGGATGAGCACTGGGTGTTACTCTGTATTTTGGTAAATTGAACACCAATAAAAAATAAATAAAAAAAAAGAATGAGAAGGAAGAGGAAGAGGAGAAGGAGAAAAAAATTTTTAATAAATTTATTTTTTATCGGTGTTCAATTTACCAACATACAGAATAACCCCCAGTGCCCATCACCCATTCACCCCCACCCCCTGCCCTCCTCCCCTTCTACCACCCCTAGTTCGTTTCCCAGAGTTAGCAGTCTTTACGTTCAGTCTCCCTTTATGAAATTTCCCACACATTTCTTCTCCCTTCCCTTATATTCCCTTTCACTATTATTTATATTCCCCAAATGAATGAGAACATATAATGTTTGTCCTTCTCCGACTGACTTACTTCACTCAGCATAATATCCTCCAGTTCCATCCACGTTAAAGCAAATGGTGGGTATTTGTCATTTCTAATGGCTGAGGAATATTCCATTGTATGCATAAACCACATCTTCTTTATCCATTCATCTTTCGATGGACACCGAGGCTCCTTCCACAGTTTGGCTATTGTGGACATTGCTGCTAGAAACATCGGGGTGCAGGTGTCCCGGCGTTTCACTGCATCTGAATCTTTGGGGTAAATCCCCAACAGTGCAATTGCTGGAGCGTAGGGCAGATCTATTTTTAACTCTTTGAGGAACCTCCACACACTTTTCCAGAGTGGCTGCACCAGTTCACATTCCCACCAACAGTGTAAGAGGGTTCCCTTTTCTCCGCATCCTCTCCAACATTTGTGGCTTCCTGCCTTGTTAATTTTCCCCATTCTCACTGGTGTGAGGTGGGATCTCATTGTGGTTTTGATTTGTATTTCCCTGATGGCAAGTGATGCGGAGCATTTTATCATGTGCATGTTGACCATGTGTATGTCTTCCTCTGTGAGATTTCTCTTCATGTCTTTTGCCCATTTCATGATTGGATTGTTTGTTTCTTTGCTGTTGAGTTTAAGAAGTTCTTTATAGATTTTGGAAACTAGCCCTTTATCTGATATGTCATTTGCAAATATCTTCTCCCATTCTGTAGGTTGTCTTTGAGTTTTGTTGACTGTATCCTTTGCTGTGCAAAAGCTTCTTATCTTGATGATGTCCCAATAGTTCATTTTTGCTTTTGTTTCTCTTGCCTTCATGGATGTATCTTGCAAAAAGTTACTGTGGCCGAGTTCAAAAAGGGTGCTGCCTGTGTTCTTCTCTAGGATTTTGATGGAATCTTGTCTCATATTTAGATCTTTCATCCATTTTGAGTTTATCTTTGTGTATGGTGCAAGAGAGTGGTCTAGTTTCATTCTTCTGCATGTGGATGTCCAATTTTCCCAGCACCATTTATTGAAGAGACTGTCTTTCTTCTAATGGATAGTCTTTCCTCCTTTATGGAATATTAGTTGACCATAAAGTTCAGGGTCCGCTTCTGGGTTCTCTATTCTGTTCCATTGATCTATGTGTCTGTTTTTGTGCCAGTACCACACTGTCTTGATGACCACAGCTTTGTAGTACAACCTGAAATCTGGCATTGTGATGCCCCCAGATATGGTTTTCTTTTTTAAAATTCCCCTGGCTATTCGGGGTCTTTTCTGATTCCACACAAATCTTAAAATAATTTGTTCTAATTCTCTGAAGAAAGTCCATGGTATTTTGATAAGGATTGCATTAAACGTGTAAATTGCCCTGGGTAACATTGACATTTTCACAATATTAATTCTGCCAATCCATGAGCATGGAATATTTTTCCATCTCTTTGTGTCTTCCTCAATTTCTTTCAGAAGTGTTCTATAGTTTTGAGGGTATAGATCCTTTACCTCTTTGGTTAAGTTTATTCCTGGGTATCTTATGCTTTTGGGTGCAATTGTAAATGGGATTGACTCCTTAATTTCTCTTTCTTCAGTTCATGGTTAGTGTATAGAAATGCCACTGATTTCTGGGCATTGATTTTGTATCCTGCCATGTACCAAATTGCTGTATGAGTTCTAGCAATCTTGGGGTGGAGACTTTTGGGTTTTCTATGTAGAGTATCATGTCATCAGCGAAGAGGGAGAGTTTGACTTCTTCTTTGCCAATTTGAATGCCTTTAATGTCTTTTTGTTGTCTGATTGCTGAGGCTAGGACTTCCAGTACTATGTTGAATAGCAGTGGTGAGAGTGGACATCCCTGTCTTGTTCCTGCTCTTAGAGGAAAGGCTCCCAGTGCCCCATTGAGAATGATATTTGCTGTGGGATTTTCGTAGATGGCTTTTAAGATGTCAAAGAATGTTCCCTCTATCCCTACACTCTGAAGAGTTTTGATCAGAAATGGATGCTGTATTTTGTCAAATGCTTTCTCTACATCTAATGAGAGGATCATATGGTTCTTGGTTTTTCTCTTGCTGATATGATGAATCACATTGATTGTTTTACGGGTGTTGAACCAGCCTTGTGTCCCAGGGATAAATCCTATTTGGTCTTGGTGAATAATTTTCTTAATGTACTGTTGGATCCTATTGGCCAGTGTCTTGTTGAGAATTTTTGCATCCATGTTCATCAGGGATATTGGTCTGTAATTCTCCTTTTTGGTTGGGTCTTTGTCTGGTTTTGGAATTAAGGTGATGCTGGCCTCATAGAACGAATTTGGAAGTACTCCATCTCTTTCTATCTTTCCAAACAGCTTTAGGAGAATAGGTATGGTTTCTTCTTTAAACGTTTGATAGAATTCCCCTGGGAAGCCATCTGGCCCTGGACTCTTGTGTCTTGGGAGTTTTTTGATGACTGCTTCCATTTCCTCCCTGGTTATTGGCCTGTTCAGGTTTTCTATTTCTTCCCGTTCCAGTTTTGGTAGTTTGTGGCTTTCCAGGAATGTGTCCATTTCTTCTAGATTGCCTAATTTATTGGCATATAGCTGTTCATAATATGTTTTTTTTTAATTTTTATTTATTTATGATAGTCATACAGAGAGAGAGAGAGGCAGAGACACAGGCAGAGGGAGAAGCAGGCTCCATGCATCAGGACCTGACGTGGGATTCGATCCCGGGTCTCCAGGATCGCGCCCTGGGCCAAAGGCAGGCGCCAAACCGCTGTGCCACCCAGGGATCCCCATAATATGTTTTTAAAATCGTTTGTATTTCCTTGGTGTCGGTAGTGATCTCTCCTTTCTCATTCATGATTTTATTAATTTGAGTCTTCTCTCTCTTCTTTTTAATAAGGCTGGCTAATGGTTTATCTATCTTATTAATTCTTTCAAAGAACCAACTCCTGGTTCTGTTGATCTGTTCCACAGTTCTTCTGGTCTCGATTTCGTTGAGTTCTGCTCGAATCTTTATTAACTCTCTTCTTCTGCTGGGCGTAGGGTCCATCTGCTGTTTTTTCTCTAGCTCCTTTATGTGTAAGGTTAGCTTTTGTATTTGAGTTCTTTCCAGTTTTTGGATGGATGCTTGTATTGCGATGTATTTCCCCCTTAGGACTGCTTTTGCTGCATCCCAAAGATTTTGAATGGTTGTATCATCATTCTCATTAGTTTCCATGAATCTTTTTAATTCTTCCTTAATTTCCTGGTTGACCCTTTCATCTTTTAGCAGGATGGTCCTTAACCTCCATGTGTTTGAGGTCCTCTTCCTTCTCATTCTTTAAACTTCTTCTCTCTCTTTGTTTTTTCTCTCCTTCTCCACTTCCTTTTCTTTTTCTTCACTTCTTCTCTTTTTTTCTTCTTCTTTCTCTCTCTCTTTTTTTTAATGTGGTTTTTAGTAGTAGAAGTACCCTTCCACATCACCCTGCTTTGATGAAGGCTAATTTATTAGCACTCTGCGTGTGTGTGTGTGTGTGTGTGTGTTTATTTCTAGTTCACTCTTACACTGAAGTTTTAATGAGCCTAGGATGAGCCAAGGCTTTTCTCCTCAGTTCAGAAGCCTCAGGACTTACAAACCAAAGCTCAAAACCCCACTGTATTGTAATCACTCTCTGGAGAATGCATGCACCAATGATCAAGTTACATCTCTGTATCTGTCTCACTTTGTCTTTGGCAAAGTATTATTTATTTTCTTGCCAGATCATGAACACGGTCAAGAAAGCTTATAATGTTTTAGCAAACATGGTTTACTGTTTTCAGGGGAAGGCTAGACCAGGTCTGCAAATAGCCAAACTACAAGGAATGGAAAACCTCTTTCCCTGTGCCAAATGTTTGTATAAATCAGATTCAGACTCATTTAGCCTAATCATTTCACTTTCTGTATATTATTTTTCAATGACTATTTAGAATAATTCCTAGTTTACAGACAGCTTAGCTGTATACTTATATTAGCCACACTTTTATACTGTGCATTAGTTTTAGATTGGGAGTAATACAATTGGTTCCATCTATCTCTATCTAGTTTTAATCAAAAAATTAAAATCTTATTTTAGTATGCAATGCCTCCATATCTGTCCATTTAAAAGGCATTTTGTGTGGAGATTTATTACAAATAGACTATTGATAGAAAGCTAGCTTTTTTTTTTCTTTCTTTCTTTTTTTTTTTTTAAGATTTATTTATTTGAAAGAGAGAGAGAGGGCAGCCTGGGTGGCTCAGTGGTTTAGCACCACCTTCAGCACAGGGTGTGATCCTGGAGACCCGGGGTCGAGTCCCATGTCGGGCTCCCTGCATGGAGCCTGCTTCTCCCTCTGCCTGTGTCTCTGCCTCTCTCTCTCTCTCTCTCTCTCTCTCTCTCATGAATAAATAAATAAAAAAAATTGTTAAAAATAAAATTTAAAAAAGAGAGAGAGAGCACGGGGAGGCAGAGGGAGAGAGATACTCTGAAGCAGACTCCCAACTGACTGTGGAGTCTAAAGCAGGACTCTATCTCACAATCCCCCAAAGTTCATGACCTAAGCCAAAATGGAGAGTTGGCCGCTTCACTGACTGAGCCAACTAGGTGTCACTAAAGTTAGCTACCTTAAAAGAAGGATGTACAGTAAACTGTTTCAAGATTATACGTTATTTCTTCCAATTCAAGCCATAAAGTCTCTTAAATTGATAGTTAAAAATTCAAATTTCTTTTAAGATTTTTCTGAGTGATAATAAAGTTATTTTCCCTCTGATTTAGTTTTGAAAACATTATAGACTGGTCTAAAGGATCTGTCATATAGATTGCTTCATCTTCATACTGATGTATTTAAACTGTACAATATATCCTCAACATTAAACACATGATATTTGAGAATAAACTGAATAATTTCTATTCTAACAATAAATAGTTAGACATGAATTGATTGCTTAAAAAAATACTTACTTGATTGGAGTGACTAGAGTTGAATTACATTGAATTACCAGCAATAAAGACATACCTTTTTTTAAAAAGGAGGATTATTTATTTTCAATCAGAGACTCATTCACAGTTTGCTAAATTAACAAAGTAAGAATAATTTGATTTCTTATTAGATAAGCAATTTTTATTTTTAAGGTATGATGCATATGAATTATTGTTCTCCTCTAAGTACAAAGCTAAAGAGACCTTTTAAGGCACATTAGATCTTGGGCATCTGGGTGGCTCATTCGGTTAAATCTCTGACTCCTGATTTTGGCTCTGGTCATGATCTCAGGGTTGTGAGATTGAGCCCCACATCAAGCCCCATGTTGGGCTGCATACTGGACCTGCAGCCTGCTTAAGATTTTCTTCCTGCCTCTCCTTTTGCCCCACCCCACTCCTTCTCTTAAAAAAAAAAAAAAAAGAAAGAAAGAAAAGGAAAAAAAAGAGTTTTATATAGTTGGGATATTATAGTGTGTCCTCATTCGTGTCTGTCTTCTTTTAGTCGACATACTTATTTTGAATTTCACCCGTGTTTTTACGTGTATTAATAGTTTGCTGCATTTTATTGCTGAGTAATAATCCAGTGTATGGATATACTGCATGTGTTCATCCATTCACCTGTTAGTGAGCATTTTGGTTGTTTGCAGGAGTCAGCTATTTTATATAAAGTTACTAGAGCATTCGTGTAAAAAAATAAAATTGTCTTAACAGAGACAAGGCTAACCTAACTGGTATCTTACAATGTTTCTGAAAGATATGAAATAAATGAAAGCCAAGTGATGCAAGGTTGACTTTGGAGAAGTATGATAAGTAATAATGCCTAACATACAAGAATATAATGCATTTTATATTAACAGTAGGTCTTTCATTGTATCAGTGTTAGGTTTTATCAATAAGTATAGGAGTAGATATGTATGCCACTTCGGCTTGTATAAAAAGTGTTTTTATTTCTGATTGACTTTCAAATGACAATTATTTAATTATTTTCATAGCATTTGCATACAGCTGTGCATTTATTCTCTTCTATTTACTATACATAGAAATATTTGGTTTAAAGTATTTCTATTGTTAAAACAATTTGTTAGTTTTTAACTTACTCCAACAACTCCAATACAATGTCAATTAGTTTGCTTACTTTGCACATAAACTTTATTGCACTTGTAATCTGAGAAAATAAAACTTTTTACAATAATTTGGCAGTGAGGGCTTTGGGCAATAAAATTGTCTTTGTCATTTAAATGATACACTATAAAATTAGTAAATAAGAGACATATTTATATAACAATTTTATTAGGATTCCTTTATTGCTCTAGTGTAACTATATACAACTTTGGTCTATAATATCTGACATTGATTTAATGTTAGGACAATGTGTAGCATTTGGGTATCTGTCATTTAATTATGTAATTTTAGAACGTATGTGGTGATTTCTTGGTGTGCCAAGTTTAAACCATCTGTAAATGTTGGAGCAAGCCTTGTAGATATATTCAAATTATATGTATTATCATAATTGTTAAAGGGTGGTATTTGAGGATGTATTTTATTCAAGCCTTCTTTGTAAACACGGTTGTGTTATTTGTTGGGGTGGCTGAGACAGGGGCACCCGAAACGGCGGGCACCGCAAAATGGGTCAGAATGGCTGATCTTCCCGCCACCGCGGCCGTGACCACCAGGTCACCTCCAGGAAACCGAAGCCTAGATGGGAAACCGAAACTTTCCATCCAGGGCTTTCCAGCCAGGGACCACCCCCCATCGTCTGTACTATCCCCACCCCAGCCAATCACCTAGGGACTCGGGGTTCCCTTGCCTAATGTGGCAAGAGACCCGCCCGGATCCGGACCCGAAAGCCCCCGCAACCCCCAACCCGGGCGCGACTCCCCTGGCTCGGGCCACCTCTCCCAGGCCCGGGGCCTCCCCGGAGCGCTGCCCGTTAAAGCACTCTTGAACCTCCTGCCTGGCTCTGCCGTGTTTTTGATTCTCTGCTGTTCATTTGGGAAAAAAAACAAAAACAAAAACAAACAAACAAAAAAAACTAACATTATTATTTATGATGAGTTTTTCATTCTAATAATTGGTTGAGAGCATTGTCTTAATTTCCTAGGGTTGCTGTAACAAAGTACCACAAGATACCTGGGTGGCTCAGTGGTTGAGAGTCTGCCTTTGGCCCAGGTATGATCCTGGGATCCCGGATCGAGTCTAGCATGGAGCTCCTTGCAGGGAGCCTGCTTCTCCTTCTCCCTGTGTTTCTGCCTCTTTCTCTATCTATCTCTCATGAATAAATAAATAAAATATTAAAAAACAACATACCACAAATTGATTGATTTAAAACAACAGAAATTTATTCTCTTACATTTCTGGAGGCTAGGTTTGAAATCAGTTTGTCATCTGGGCCATGCTTCTCTGAAGCCTCTAGCAGAGAATCTGATCCATGCCTTTCTCCTGCTTCTTGTGTTGCGGTCAATTCCTAGCATTCCTTGGCTAGTAACTGCATCACTTCAGTCACTACCTCCTTCACCACGTGGTGTGCTCCCTGTGTCCATCTCTGTCCCTTTCCTCTACTTGGCAGGACAGCAGTCTTACTGGATTATTCTACTCTAATATGACTTCATCATAACTAATTATGTCTGCAGCAACACCATTTCCAAATTTGGTCATATTCCAAGATTTTAGGGGTTAGAACACCATATCTTTGTGAGTGTTTGAGTGTGTGTGTGTGTGTGTGTGTGGCACAATGCAGCCCACAACAAGCCCATACGTACACTGTAGATATGTGTGCTATCTGCCCCCAGGCCTTCTCTCCAGCCCCTGGCCCTCTGGGGACAGGGACACCACCTCTCAGCCTGCACAAATGCATGTTGGAAATCCCAAGCCAGGGAACCCTGGGTGGCGCAGCGGTTTGGCGCCTGCCTTTGGCCCAGGGCGCAATCCTGGGGACCCGGGATCGAACCCCACGTCGGGCTCCCGGTGCATGGAGCCTGCTTCTCCCTCTGCCTGTGTCTCTGCCTCTCTCTCTCTCTCTCTGTGTGACTATCATAAATAAATTTTTAAAAAATTAAAAAAAAAAAAAAGGAAATCCCAAGCCAGAGTCAGTCAAGTATTAAATCAGGCCCAGAGATGAAAAAGAGGACACTCCCCTCTCCTGTTTTATTTGATGCTGGAAGAACAGACTGCCAGTGGTTTCAAGAACAATGTGTGCAATTTACACATTGTCTGAGGAAGGGACAGGCTCTAGTATGTGACTTTGGGAGATTAACTTCTCTAAGTATATGTCCACATCAATAGCATTGAAATAATACTATGGTGTCTACTTAATAAATTTACTGGAATGATTAAATAAGTTAGTTAATATAAATCACTTGGGAAAATAGGGACCATAAAAAGGATTCCATAAATATGAACAACGATGGTGATGATGCATTTGAAAAGTACATTTTCATACAGGCTCAGGTCATTTTTAGATGAATTAAAGAAATGTGTTACTTCTGATGATACTGAAGATATGTTTCATAGCTGGTATGCATATTATTTTGGTTATTAATACATATAAACATAAAAGTCCAAAATTTCAGGAAATTGCAGCCACTATTCAAAGAAAACAAGATATTTGTGGAAACTACTTTGGAAGATAATAGCATCAAAAGATTTCTCCATAAATCATCAAGAAGATTTTTGGGAGGGACATCTGGGTGGCTCAGTTAGTTAAGCAACAGCCTCTTGATTTTGGCTCAGGTCATGATCTCAGGGTTGTGAGATCCAGCTTGACTGTAGAACTTGCTTAAGATTCTCTCTCTCCCACTTTCTCTGACCGCCCCCCCCCCCATTAAATTTTTGGGAGAACTTTTAAAATTATAAACAACCAAACATCTTTGGACATGTAAAACTAGGCAAAAAATACAGAAAATCTATGGAGGGTATGTATTTTTCTAGTGTTTAACATCTAATCATTTTTATAACAGGAAAGGGGGCAGCCTGGTGGCCGAGTGGTTTAGCGCCACCTTCAGCCCAGGGCGTGATCCTGGAGACCCAGGGTCGAGTCCCATGTCGGGCTCCCTGCATGGAGCCTGCTTCTCCCTCTGCCTGTGTCTCTGCTTCTCTCTCTCCCTCTCTGTCTCTCATGAACAAATAAATAAAATATTTTAAAAAAAGAAAAAAAACAGGAGAGGGGTGGGATGGGTGAATAGAAATTTCAAAAGTTCTTAAAATCTTGCTTTTACAGCATAAATGACAAAGTTAATGTAAGGAGACTAGATATCAGTGGTGCATAAATCAATAACATAAAGAAAAATAAAGGCATTTTTCTAGTCAACTTGGTTGTATATATGTTTGCAAAGTAGCAAATTATAAGTAATAAATAAATGAGGAAGAAAAAGAATACTTATAAAAATCATTCCTTATGCCACCAAATCATTGAATATTGCATCCTGAATGTAAATAATATTCCAAAGGAATTTGACTAAATCACAGATGTTTCTAAAATTACATACTAGGCAGTGCTGTCAAACCAATCTGTGGGCTGAAATGTCCATATGCAGAATGTAGGAAATATATGAGAATTCTTGGCTTCTCTATCTGCTTCTCATTTGTCTGTTTTTTTTTTTTTCTGTCTTTCCTGTGAGTTTCTTTTCTTTTTTTTTCATACATTGTGTAAATTTGGATTGTTTCCTATACTATGTGGATGTTATATTGTGGAGCTGAGGATCATCTAGACATGAGCAGGACATTTTTCCATTCCTTGAGGAGGTAAATAGTTTTTTAAACTATTACTAATAAATAATAACTGTTCCTGAAATGCGGTGAATGTATTTAATTCATTAAAAACCCAGAGAAAGGATAATTTAATCTGCTATGATAAAGAAGTAAATTAGGATCTCCTCCATACAATTATCCTTGCTTAATTCATTTTAAAGTACTCTACACATTTTTTTCCAACAGTTGTTTTAATTTAAGTATACATATGATTGTGTTTTTTCTAAACATTTGCCTCTGTCAGCTTGAAAAACCTGTATCTCTGGCTTTTGGCACTGACACAGTAAAAGGTTAGAGATTGCTCCCTGAAGTGAAAGCAGAAAGCAGTTTACTAAAGCAACAGTACAGTCTCAAGGTGGGAGAGAGGGCAGGCCCAGGGGTAGCACCTGCCTGAGGAGAGTACAGGGGTTCTTTTCTTGTATGTCGGTGGGGTCTTGCATCATGGCCAGGGTGCTCTCTAATGGAGGCTCTTCCAATCATTTGAGGGACTCCTCCAACAGGTTGGGAGGGTTTTTTTTTGACTCTGCGGGATTTGTACCTGAACCTCTTGGCAGCCTTCCCCGTAGTGTGGTAGGGGTGGGGAGGGGATTATGACCACATTGCAATTTCATTATAATGAGTCTTGGGGTTATCCTGGGCCAGAGGTGGAAGAGGAAAATACAGGCTCTGCACCTGACATGCCCACAATCAAGACTTTAAGTTTGAACAAAGAGACCATGTCATATTTGTTCTTTTGAACATAGAGCAGAGTAATTACTCAATAAATAATGTTTGATTCATGGCATCAGTTGGATTTGGATCTTGGAATGTCAGTGGTGGCATTTATAATAATAATGGTTTGGGTGTGAATAGGAGAAAAAAAATTATATTGATTTAGAAAAAAAAAAAAGAACTCTTCACACAGAAGTTGATAAGAACAGATAAAACTTCCAAGAGATATGGACATGAAGGAGAGAAGAGAAATTGATTATCTCCAATGGGAGACTGGGTTAAGGAGAGTTTGTTTGAAGTCATGCAAACTGTAATATATTGGCAGGCTGAGTTAGCCCTTGTGTAAGTGGCTTTGTTTAAAATTCCAGATTGTGTTTTTATTTGGAGATGCATAGAATAATCTTTTCTGAGGCCAGCAGAAGAAGTTCAGGGTGTGTGATATGCAGTTATGATAGAAATAGAGGTGGCTAACATGCCTCCACTGCTTTAAATAACATGGAGAATTTGCTAATACCCTGATGACCAATGACAGGGGTGCAGGGGAGGGGCTGAGTTTCAGGAGGATACATTCTTGTGTTAATCAGCCTGGCACCATTTGTTGACCTTTCCAAAATAAACGATCATGCATGATGTTCAGATGAGTGAAGGGCAATAGCAATGGAAGAAATGAAGCAGTTTTATGGAATAGACAAGAATAAAATGCTAAAAGTGTTGTGCCCAAGATTGCGATTCCGAGAAACCACCAAGGAGCCGACAGCAATGCAAGTACATGAGGGTTTATTTACAAGCTCGAGCTTGGGTCCAAGTATACTTCATACAGCAGAGCAGGGACTTGGACCCTGAGACTAGGAAGCACAGCAGTGTTATAGGGGCCAGAACATACACAGAAAGTTGCACAGTCATGTCGGTCCACAGGCAGGTGGCCAGTTGAATCACAATTCACCTTATAGTGACCATTTGAACTAGCCTATTATTCTGGTTAGAATTGGCGCACAGGTTTGGCGGGCAAAAGAGGGGCTTTCATTCCTTGGCTGGTTAAAGGTCAGAGGTCCCGCATTGCTGGTTTCTGATAAGGGTGTGCTTAATAGCTAAGCTAGGGTGAGGGAGTGCCTTAAACAATAGGCAGGTTGTGTGTGTGTGTGTGTGGGGGGGGGGTTACATGAGATGGTGGGTGTAGCACAAAATGGAGTTAATCCTGCCCTGCTTGTCCAGGGGTAGGGGATTTTTGCTAGATTTCCTGTGTCCCACATTCCCCCCTTTTTCAGAGGATCCTTTGCAGGACCCAATTATGGGTCCTGGGCCCCTGTTGACAAAGGCAATGGTCTTAATTTTTCTCCGCCTCCACAAAAGGACAGATAAGATTAGGAGGGAGGAAGAAAAGACATGCAGAGCAGGGGCAAGGCAGTCCCATGCTCATAAAACAGAGAGAGTTAAAAAAAAAAAAAAAATCACCATTGAGAAAGATGTATAGACAGGCAGAAAGAGAAAAATGTATTAGGGAGGTTTTTTAAAGATTGTTATTTTTTTTATTATTTTTATTTATGATAGTCACAGAGAGAGAGAGAGAGAGAGAGGCAGAGACAGGCAGAGGGAGAAGCAGGCTCCATGCACCGGGAGCCCGATGTGGGATTCGATCCCGGGTCTCCAGGATCACGCCCTGGGCCAAAGGCAGGCGCCAAACTGCTGCGCCACCCAGGGATCCCAGATTGTTATTTTTTATTATAAGATACCTAGCACTGAAAAATAAAGTTAACATTAAAAATAAATCTTGTATTGAAGCCAATTTTAATTTCATATTTTATTAAAAGGAATAACTGAAAAGAAAGATCCCTGCTTTTCACATTAATAAATTTACATATTTGAATGTTGTTCGGAACTCCGATTAAGTACCATAGGTTTTGCTACAAAAAAAAAAAAAAAAAAAAAAAAAAAAATCATGTATTCTGGATCTCTCTAGAAGAGTTATTAAAAAATCGTGCTTTTATTATAGTTTGGAATCAAGCCACACCAGTAAGTAAACTACCTGCAAAATGATTCATTAGGTAGTCTCGATGAGGGAGAGCTTGGTTCTTGCCTTACGGAGTCAGAGAATGAATCTTGTGGACAAAGGAGAGTGAGTAAAACCAATGAAATTTATTAAGCAAGGATACAGAGAAAGCTCTCAAAAGTGAGAGGGGTCCCAACAGGGCTGCCCCTGAGGGCTTGTAGGGCTGGCCTTTTATTGAAAGCCAAACAAGGAACTCTGGTTAAATCCTTTTAACATTACCTATTGATATCACTATTGAGTAAGGACTAGTGATAACATCTTTAATGGCTTACCTCTTCTTTGGGGTCTGGTTGTCCTTTGTTGGTCACAGATGACTGTCATAAAAAATTACATCCTCCCCACCCACACCTAGGGCAGGGTGGTGTAGCTTGTTTCCTTTTCTCTGGTTTCCTTACACCTCAGCATTTTGGGGAATTTTGTGGGCCTGCTTCCATTGCCCCCTACTGAATCCTGCCTAGCCCTGTTTGTCCCTAACTCTGTCTGAGAAGTTTCTGTTTGAATGCCATTTCCACAACATTTTCCTCCACCATGGAAGACCGCTGTGACTCCGCTGTTGATCCTGCACCATGATCTGCCCTGTGTGTTCATCAATATCCCACGTCTGCAGGCTTGAAGGACATTTACTCAGGCCTCCTTTCTTTATTGATTGTGAGCTCATAACCGCTCTGCATAGTTGATCTTTGCAAAGAGACTTTATCTATTTCTTCACATACATTAATAATTCATTTGTAGAACTTTAAAAATACTATTTCCAAGAGAAAATCTGACCAGAGCAAAATAATATATACAGACTATTCACTGTATGTGTGTGTGTGTGTGTGTTTTTCTAATTATTCTGAGGCTATATGTATAAGTATATATGATCATAATTGAGAAAGTTATTCATTCTTAGGAACTACCTGAATTATATTTAAAATTATTTTTAAAATAGTGCTATGGGGATGCCTGGGTGGTTCAGTGGTTGAGTGTCTGCCTTCAGTTTAGTGTGTGACCCTGGGATCCTGGGATCAAGTCCCTCATCGGGCTCCCTGCAGAGAGCCTGCTTCTCCCTCTGCCTATATCTCTGCCTCTCTCTGTGCATCTCTCATGAATAAATAAACAAATAAAATCTTTTTTAAAAAATTTAAAAATAGTGCTTTGATTATAAATGCTGTAGAAATAAGCAAAAATTTGCATAGAACAGCTACTCTTCTAGCATGTGATAAATACATTATGCTTTGAAATTATGTGATATCTTCCCTTCCATGAGTGCAAAATATTTTATACTTGGAATTCTTTGGGACAAGAGGTTCCAAATAGAATTATTTACCCTTTTGTTCAAATACTGGGAAATAAATCAATTATTACAAGTAACTATAACGAGGAAAGCACTAGAATGCTTTCTTTTAACCCAACACACCACATTAATTTCAGTTCCTTTTAACAAAATCCAAAAATTTTTTCTTGAAAGAAAAACATTACTAGATTCCGTCAGATTTCATCTGGCATACACTGTGATTGGGCTAGTTTACATATGGCCCACGTTTGAAAGTTAATAATATTTACATGTCCTTCTAATGTCACTAAGAGGGCTCTAGCCAATGGGCAGTGCTATTGAGACTTTTCCTTTTGTCCTCTCCAAATAGCTTGCTCACAGGCAACATCAGATGGAAACTTGCCTTAGCTCTGTTGTGGGAAAATATCAGTGGTGTAGAGGTTTAGAAATACATTCTGGCACGATGGGGATTTACAGTGAAGATTCAGCAACAGAATGTATATCCAAAATATCACTTTAATAACTTCAAAAAAGCAAATTGGATGATGCCAGAAAAAGTGGCAGACTAAGAACCTCTGAGAAGTCACCTCCCCCCATAAACAGCAACAACAAATGGCATAGATTTTCAGCATCAACTTTTTCAGAACTCTAGAAATCAATGAAATGTATGCAACAGTCTGAGCATGTTGATTCAAGAAATGGGGGGAAATCTCATTAAAACAGCCAGTTTTGGGCCATTTTCACTAGCCTAAGTCTTCCTGTTCAGCTCAGCAGGGTTCTTGAAAAAGCAGCATACATTTTCCTAGGATCTGGGGAGCAAAATGGAGTCGGCGCTGTTAGAAAGCCTCATGTGTCTCCTGGTTCCCTGGAAGACCCAACTTGAAAGACGGATCTTTATCCCACCTGATTCAGAAATCTCCAGAGCTAAGATTCTCTCTTTGGGGGTGGGGATGGGGGAGCAGGCTAAACACATGCTTTCCCAAAGTTTAAGAAGAATGAGATCAAGACTTTAAATATGCACATGTAGATATTTTCCTGGCTGGGTACATGCTGAAGCTGATCTCTTTGCTGGTTTGGAGGCTCTGGGCTAGCCATCCGTGCAGGCTCCCCTTGCCCTGCACACACAGAGGCCCTCAGTGCACACAGATTAACGGTTTCTAAGCATTTAAGGGGACTTTTAATTATTGGCTGACCATGAAGTTAACTGATCAGGGACTTCAGTGGTCATACATGACAGTGAATATAGATTTTACAGAATTAGTTCTAAAAGTGAATTTAACAACTGCTGTGAGAAACAGCAACTACAGATTCAATCTTAAATAGATATATTGCTATTTTGTCATCAATTTTTTAAAATATGCTGTTAGTTTCAGTCATTCAAGAAAACTGTCCAATTACGTAAACTCTTTAAGGTATTAGCTTAAAGTTGCTAATAATATTCACATATTTTTCAGATCTATAGCACATAAAATAATATTTCTATATTCTGTCCCGATGGTGGTAATTTGCATTTCTCTTTTTGATTTAACGAGTATTAATTTTATTTGTTAGCCTTTTCAAGATCCAAGTTTTAAATTTGTGGATTTTCTTTACTTTAATATTATTATTTCATTGATTTTCTTCTCTTTTTTCAGTTGCTTTGTGTTTATTTCAATAATTTCTAGTCCCTCAAGTGAATGCTTTGATCATAAATTTCAGACATTTTTTTCCTCATACAAATATTTAATGCTATAAATTGCCTTCTGACCATTCTCTTGGTTTTGTCTCACAAATTTATTTTTTGAGACAAATATATGTTTTTGAATGTATTCAATTAAAAATATATTCTGGGATAACTTTTTTTGTCTTACACATTATTTAGAATTGGTTGTTTAGCATCCATGTAGGTAGGGCTTTATCAGGTGTCTGAGTGTTACATTATTTTTGTCACTTAAACAAATGCAGAGAGGCTTCTTTTATTTTTTTATTGTCTTAAATATGGTGTAATTGCTGAACGATCTGTGTGCACCTGTAAAGAAGATGCATGTGCTTAGCATTGGTGGAGTGTTCTATAAATATCAATAGCATGAGGTGGTGGATAGTGTTACAGTCCTTCTATGTTTCCACTCATATTCTAGCTACTTATTCTCTCAGTCAGGGAAGGTGTGTATGTGCCCATTTCTCCTTTTAAATTTTGCCAATTTTTACCATATGTATTTTGAAATTCTGTTTTTAAGCTCATATCCTCTTGATAAATTCACTATTTTATTATTTAACATGTATCTGACTTTCCCTTACTTTTTTTCCTCATATTTATTTGCCAGATATTAATAGAATCATTCCAGCTGTCTTTTTCTCATTTATGACATAGTGTATTTTTATCATTCATTTAATTGTAGTGAATCTGTGCTTCTATATTTAAGATGGGATCTTCTAGACAACATATAGTTGGATATTTTGCTTTTATTTTTCCAACCTGACAATCTGCCTTTTAATTACAATGCTTCAACCATTTTCTCCAAAAGTAACAATATGGTCGATTCAAATCTGCCACCATCATTTCTATTTTCTGTTTGTCGTAGCTCTATTTTTTGTCCTTTTTCTTCCTTTTCTGCCTTTTTTTTCAATGAGCAGAATATTACTTTTGTATTTAATTTCATATTTTTCTTTTGGATTGTCATCTTTAACCATTCCATTTAAATTTTAGTGGTTGCTCAAAGGTCTGCACAATGCATCTGTAATTTAGCACAGTATATGTAAAAATCATATAAGACTATTTAATCAAGAATTTAAGAACCTCCAACAAGAAGTATTCCTTTCCCACCTCCCTTCCATTCTTTGGAATATTGTTTCCCTGTATTTCACTTATTTTTATGCTATTACTCCCCTCACCCCAACATTGTTACTTTGGTCATAAGATGCTAATTATATTTTCAAGAAATTATCAAATGAGAGAATTTTCTGTATTTGTCAATCCATTATCTACTTCTAGTCCTCTCTAATCTTTTGTGTAGATTGAAATGTGCATTTTCCTTCTTCCTCAAGAATTTGCTTTTTTTTTTTTTTTTTTTTTTTTAATTAAGCAAGCAAGTCTCCTAGCAGTGAATCCTTTCAACAGTTTTGGTCTGAGAAAGTCTTTATATCACCTATATTTTTAAAAGGTCTTTTTCATTGTGTATGAAAATTGAGGTTGAAAGGTTTTGTTTATTTGTGTTTTTGTTTTCTGTATCAGTGATTTAAGGGCGTTCCTCTATTGTCTTTAGTCCTGCTCAGTTTCTGGCGAAATTAAGTTGTGGATGTTCTTACCTCTGTCACTCTACCTAATTTTGACATTTTTGTTTGTTTTTGTTATTGGTTTATGGCAATCTATATATAATATCTGTTTATGTAGCTTTCTTTATGTTTTTGCTTGGCATTGGTAGATTTCATTGAGTTTGAATCTGTGGTCTTATAATTTTCACAAAATCTGAAAAAAATGGTTATTCTTTCTCCACTAATATATATTAGGAGTCTACTCATATACATAGGTAAGATGGGTCTATGTTTTCCACAAATCAATCATCCTTGACCATTTTATTTTTCAGGCTTTTGTTCTCTGTGCTTCATTTTTGATAGTTTCTGTTGTTTTCTTATTACTTCAGTAGTATCTGACAACAGATAATCTCATCAGCTGAAATAAACAATATGTTTATTTCAGATATTGTTATAATTTCTAGAAGTCTTATTGGATTTTTTTATAGATTCCTTTTTTTTTCTCTTTTCATGTTGATATTTCTTAAAGAATTTTGGACATACAAACCATATTTATAATAAGTATTTTGGGTTCATGCTTTGTTGGCTGATTGGTTGGTGATTCATTCATCCATGTAATTTCTAATAGTTCAATTTTCTTCTGTTATGTGTCATATTTTCCTACTTCTTTGCATGCCTGACAATTTTTTTTTTAATTGAATGTCAGACATCATGTGTGGGTTGGTGCTAGATTTTCTTGTATTCCTTTGAGTATTTGGGACTTTGTTTTGGCTCACACTTGTTACATTAAATCAGTTTTACCCTTTCAAATTTCACTTTATGCTTTACTAGGTAAGATTCAGAGCAGACATTATACAAAGGCCAAGTTAGTTCTATGGCTAAAATGATATACTTTGAGAACTTTGGCTGATACTCCATGAATTGCATGGTTTTTCACACTCTAAGTGGTCGGAACAGGAGCTATTTCTAGCTATGTGTGAACTCCAAAAATAATTCAGACTGTCGAATTCCAGTTGTTATTTCCACAGCCTCAGTATCTTTCTTTCATTCATATACACATAAATATTTGTTCAAACAATAAAGGCACCCCTCTGTAGAGCTCTGTCTGTCTCTGTCTCTCTGTCTCTCTCTGCTTGTTTTCTCCTCTAGGATTTTCATGGTTTCTTTTCTCACATTTAAGTCTTTTATCCATTTTAAATTTATTTTTGTCTGAAATTTCACCAAAAACCATAAGATACTTAGGAATAAACCTAACCAAAGAGGCAGAAAAAGTATTTTAAATTAAAGGTGACAGGTGACAACCAGGGTGGATCTGCAGAAACACTCTCTGGCACTTTCAGAAATTTTCAGGGTGGGGAATGTCTCAGTAAGGAACACAAATTTCTTGTGATTAGGTAGGTAAGGTTTAGGACTGTATTCATTATACATTTTTAAACAATCACAGCAAACAAAAAGAAAAACAGCTCCTTAGGATAGAACAATTAGGAATTTCAGCTATATGTATTTTTTAAATCTTAAATAAAACATTAAGACCAAGATAAAATTTTAATTCAATTCTGTAGTTATTTTCTTAAAAAAAAAAAAAAATGGGACGTCAGGGTGGCTCAGTGGTTGAGTGTCTGCCTTCTGCTCAGGGCGTGATCCCGGAGTCTGGGGATCCAGTCCCACATCAGGCTCCCTGTGAGGAGCCTGCTTCTCCCTCTGCCTATGTCTCTGCCTCTCTCTGTCTCTCATGAATATATAAATAAATAAAATCTTTAAAACAAACAAACAAATAAATAATTTTTTTTGTTAAAGAGCCAAATTTGTTTATTTTTCAGTGTTTTTTTCTCAGATTACTTTCTGTATATTTGACAAAAAGAATAAGTAAGGGGAACTTGACTTGCAGTCTGACCAACTGATAACCTACTTGATTTAAGTGATCCTAAATAAATTTACACCAGGATTGGATTTACATGGATATATTACTTATTTACATATGGGATTATTCAATGGAGAATTGTTTATCTGAGTAACTAATTTGAATTTTGCAACAACTTTCTACAAATGTTAGCTCAAGGTTAACCTCTAACTTCAGTGTCAGATTATGTATCTGGTATACTTAATTATTAGGCTTAATCCTTCAATTTTATGTTTTTAATAGATGGAACATTTTATTTTGTTGGATTAAATATTGAATAAAAAATAAAGAACTTCCGAGATGCCTGGGTGGCTCAGTGGTTGAGCATCTGCCTTTGGCTCAGGGGCAGGGTGTGATCCTGGAGTCTCAGGATCAAATCCCACTTCTGGCTCCTTACATAGAGCCTGCTTCTCCCTCTGCCTATGCTTCTGCCTCTCTCTCTCTCCGTCATGAATAAATAAATAAAATCTTAAAAAAAAAAAAAAAAAAGAACTCCAGAACTTCAAAACTAACCTGAGATGATATAAATCTTTACATGGTAATAAAAGAAAAAGTCTCTGATTTTCTTCTGGATAAGCGTTGGTTGCTAACAGAGATATACTCTCTCTAAATGACACAACTTCTTGAGTATGGGCTAGTTTTAATCATCAGCACTTTGGACACATTCTATAGATGGCCAGCCAATAGATTCTCCCTATATCAGGCAAACTTTTCAATGATAACTGATTTCTAAGTTGCTTTTAGTAGCTCTGGCATTTGCTTTCTTGAACAAGCCTGGCATTATGCAGTTAATATGTGACAAGAATTAATCCTGAATTGTTTCTTGAAAAAAAAAAACAAAACAAAACCTGAGAAGACAGTAAACTCTTCTTTGTATAATGACTGAAAAATTTTCTCTTTTCCTTCTCTTTCTTCATTTATCCTTTCTTTTCTTTCTTTCTTTCTTTTTCTTTCTTTCTTTCTTTCTTTCTTTCTTTCTTTCTTTCTTTCTTTCGGGAGATTACAGAAACATGTTCCTCCAGTGACCAGGAGAACGATAAAGTATTTGATTTCCTAATATGCAGAGTAAATGTGTCACTAACCACAAAGTATTTTTCTAGTATGCTTAAATGTCTGATCATTTTTGTAATGTAGGGCAATATGCTTGTAAAACCAGTGAGTTTCTTTTTATAGAGGAAAAGCTATAAAGTCCTCCAAACTTCAGAATTAAAACAAGGTTATTTTAAAAAGGAGAGGAGAAAGTAATTTGGACTTGGATATTTTCTATTAGCTTTCTAAGAATACGTTAGCATTTTTAAAATATTTTGGCTGTATACATAGATATTAAGGGAATAGTGTTGGCTAAATTACATATATACCAGACAGAAATTAAAATTATGAGATCGTTCAATTTTTTACTTTGATACTTTCCATTTTTCCCTAGTGTATTTATCAATCTGATATATAGCCAACAAAAACCCATTTCTTGTATTTCCATATTGAGACATCATGGACTTCATAACAAGGAAACCAAAATATGAACTTTTGAGTGAGATTTAATTGGGAGAAGAGTATTTCAATCTTCACATTTAAATATGGAGTTGGTCACTGCTGACTCTTCGCATTTGAGGATTAAATATATACAATCTGATCCATAACAGATATGAAATGCCTGGGCATGGTTTTCTTCTATCAACTACACTATGTCTTTTAGGCTTTCTCAAGGAACTAACAAATGACTTCATTTAAAACATTAAGCCTTCCACACTAATGAAAAAAAAAGGAAGTAGTAATATCTCTTAGGGTCCTTTTGGAGATTAAATGAGTGAATATATGACAAGCCTTTAGCACTGTGCTTTGCAAAGAATAGCTCAATAAATCAGAGTTCTTTGCATACACGACTTTTAAGTAAACATTAATTTGAAAAATAGTAAAAAATAAGACATTTGTCTCATTCCCACACCTTGTTGAAGGCAGCAAGGACCTTCTTTAACTTAACCACTTTTATAGGCCAAAGGATCTCAGTGAAGGTAATAACTTAGTGCTTGAAGGCATTCACATTTGTGTACAGATGAACATAGCCAAAGTTGTACTTCATAAACATTTGTGATGAAGATTTCAGTGAATGCAATGGATTCTGATACAATTGGACCTCTAACTCACCTTCTGTTCTCTGCAGTTGTTTTGGCACTGTCCTAATAGTCTCAAACCCAGCTTGCATAAAAGTAGAAGAAAAATACAAATGACTTGATTTTCCCTTGTACTCTAAGTTTTCCTTCAAGTAACTTGTGACAAATTTTCTTCTTTTTCCTTCATGTCATTTTAGTTTAGAATTGAAATAACTGTCTCTGAGGTAATCATTCTATGCCGTTATTTTATATGTATTCTTTTCATAATACAGTTTAGAGGCTTGCATTTGTGCCTCCTTCTTCAAAAATAAGTATTTTTTGTGCTATTCTTCTATATTTTTTTCTTTTAGGCTGAGGAAATCATTTAAAAATCAGAATTTATAAAAATAGCTGGTCTCATTTATGGCAGGGATTTTATTATATTATAATAGAAAAAGAGCACTTGAAACCATACTATGCTGTGACTTATATTATCATTTATTTTTAAATAAGCTGTTTTATGAGTTGTATATTATAAATTCTCTAGTCATTACATATTATTCTGTAAACTCATCCAAGGAAAATGGTTATAAATAATATGCATCTCAGTTAGATGATCCCAACTGCAAGTTTGTTGTGCTCAAATAATTAAGTTAAAGTAGCATATAAAAAGTACTGCCTTTTCAGAGACATAAATGATGACTAAAGTGTCTTATAAATTATGCAATTTAGAACTGGGATGGTTTTCAAACAATCCTACTCCACGTGCAAACATGTGTAATATCAAGAGGACAGGGATTGGCTTTGGGGCCATAGAACTCTGAGTCTCAGAGTTTGTCTTCTACTCTGTGTATGTCTTTATTAGGCCTTTCTTTTCTTTTCTCTTCTCTCTCTTCTCTTTTTTCTCCTCTCCTGTTCTCTCTTTTCTTCTATTCACAGAAAATCATATCTGCATTTATTGTTATGCTTTTGTTCATGTGATTTCTGTCATTCTCTCACATTAGAAAGTAAACAGTGAAGATTTATGATTTATTTCTTTGCACAGAATCTGCACACTTAAAAAAAAAAAACGAGTTAGTAAATATATGTAGTGAACTTCAGATGATCCACTAAGTTAAAGCATTAGTTTAAACTTATCATAGGGGATCCCTGGGTGGCTCAGCGGTTTGGCACCTCCTTTGGCCCAAGGCATGATCCTGGAGTCCCGGGATCGAGTCCCGCATGGGGCTCCCGGCATGGAGCCTGCTTTTCCCTCTGCCTGTGTCTCTGCCTCTCTCTCTATGTCTATCATAAATAAATAAATAAATAAATAAATAAATAAATAAATAAATAAATAAATCTTTAAAAAAATAAACTCATCATATTAGTAGGAAGTAGAATAGAGTTTAAAAATATGTTCATGCAAGTTGTAGAATTTTATTGAAAGTAAAAGAACTTTTATAAAATGTCGATGCATTACTGTGCTAAGGCAGATTGATTCATTTTAATACAGCTCCTTACCTAAACTGGAGATTTTAGTTTAGCATTGTTATTAAGAAAGTTTTAAATTTTGAAATCCTTGAATACATAGGGAGAATAAAAGCTATTACTTAACTTTGAGATTTTTAAATCTTAAAGAAATACAGGAATGAGAAAATGAAAAAAAAAATTTAAATAAGATAGGAATAAAACGTGAGATACAAAGTGAATATAAATAATGAAAGAAATGACCAAAGTAAAATGAATGCGTTGTGAGGTGGACATTCAATGAAGCATCTAAGAATGATTCCCATGCAGATACCTCCATGAGAGATTGCCAGTATGGAAGATTCATTTACAGAGTGCGCAGCTCAAGGATGAAAAATAATATTGTATGTATGGTAAAGTTCCTGCAAATCGATACATACAACTGTTCTAAAATCCCCAGTGACTATTTATGAATGTCATTACATTACTAACGTATCAAATCTCTGGTTAATATAGACTATCTCTTTATGTCAAAATGTATGGGGGGTTGGTTATTTTATTCTATTTTGCTGTATTTTGTCAAAAGATGATTATTGTTGCATCACCTATCATATCCTGTTAGCCAATTGCTCACTAAAATATTCTTGCCAAAGCCCTTAGCCCTCTACCAGTGTGAATAATTGGCAATAACATTTAAAGATCTATTGGAAAAAAAATGTTTTGACTGTTCATGAAGTATTCCAA
The DNA here is from genome assembly GCF_053574225.1 of Canis aureus. Lineage (NCBI taxonomy): Eukaryota > Metazoa > Chordata > Mammalia > Carnivora > Canidae > Canis > Canis aureus. The sequence goes on along the minus strand of NC_135611.1, from coordinate 7,254,794 downwards.
TGAACTCAGATTATGTCTTGTCTTTGTGCATTCAATTATTAATTGATCAATCACTACACTCTAAAATAACCCAAGGTTTAGGATTTTCTGTGCCTCCAAGGAAATTAAATGCAAATCTATGTCAGTCATCTGTTAACAAAGGCTCCTTTAAGGAATCCTCTGGAATACAAATGGGATACCCTGCAGCAGTTTTGGTCAACTGCAACTCACTCTTTTATTTTTTATTTTTTTCTTAATCACCCATTATTTAAGGTGCCCATTTGATTGCTGTCTGACTTCTCTCCCTTAAAAAAGAAATCCGATTTGAAGGTAATATATCAAAGTACTTAACAGTGATACAAATTAGAGTTCTTTTTTCTTTTTATACAAGTTTCTAGTGGATATAGACTTTGAGAAGCCTGAGGACACAATAAACACCAAAGTCTCAGCTATTTGGGACTTCAAGGAGAGAAATGATTCTTCCTTTCTGATTTTTTTTTTTGATCATAAGCAGAGAGGCATAGTCACATTCTGAAAAACTCAGATAAAAAGGGTTGTTTTTTTTTTCAAGTTTTTTTGAGAAATAACTGACATACATTACTGTATAAATTTAAGGTGTATAGCATGATGGCTTGTTTTATATCTATTGTGACATGATTATCACAATAAGTTCAGCTACCATCCAGCATATCTAGAGATATACAAAGAAAAGAAAGAAGCAAAGAAAAAAATTGTCTTTGTGATGAGAAATCTTAGGGTTTATCCTCATAACGGCTTTCCTGTATATCATAAAGCAGTGCTAGCTATAGTCACCTTGTTGTACATTATGTCCCTACTACTTATTTATCTTATAACTGGGAGTTTGTACCATTGACTGCCTTCCTCCATTTCCTGTTCCACCACCCCACATCTGGTAACCATGAATCTGATCTCTTTTTCTATGAAGTTTTTTGTTTTTCTTTTAGATCTTACTAATAAGTGAAGTAATAGAGTATTTGCCTTTCTCTGACTTATTTCACTTAGTTGATGTCTTCAGGTTCCATCCATGTTGTTGCAAAAGGTAAGATTTCCTCATTTTTTGTGGCTTCCTCAATTTTTGTGAATGGTTTTCCATTGTATTGTGGTCATGCGATGAAGGCACATACATGAATTGTCTCTTTCTACAATGTCAGCTTTATTTGATCATAAAACAAGACTAACATCATTGTGAAGTAGGTTCAGGATTCCAAACTCAATGACATTTCCTTCTGAATTTAGCTTGGTTTCATTCATCTCACACAAAGTGAGGCACAAAACAAAGTCATGCAACAAACAGGATACAACAAGGGGTAGGAAGTTACCAAACTAGCCCATGGGTGTACTGTGAAGATGAAGACTTGGTCCCCTCTGGGTCAGCTTTTGGCACGTGCTGCCTATTATGTTCAACCAGTGGAAGATCTTCATTATGTTCAGGGATCAACTGGGCAGAACCTTTGGAGGCAGTTGCCTTTTTGCTGTGGTTAAATGTGAAAGGGTCAGCATCTGGTGGAGAGCCTGACAGTTTGCTGCAAAAATGCTGTCTTTTTAAAGGAATTTAATCAGTCTTGGACTTTTGCAGATCTTCTCTGGTTCTGCTGCTTGTCAGTTGGGTGTCATTGGCATGTGCTGGTTTTCATGATATCTTGTCTTATCAGCAACACCATTGCCTACTTACATCATTGCTTGACATGAGTGACTCCATCTTGCCCTCTACATATTTATATAGCATAACATCTTTATCTACTCATTCATTAGATGGACACTTAGGTGGTTTGTGTTATGGCTATTGTAAATAGCACTGCTATTAACATGACGGTATTTTCATTTTCTTCTAATATAGCCCTGGAAGTGGAATTGCTGGATCTTATGGTATTTCCATTTTAACTTTTTTGAGGATCCTCCGAATTGTTTTCTGTAGTGTCTATACAACTCTTCTTTCTCTCTCTCATAACTAATGGTCCTGGAAGTTCATTTTAAGTAAATACTTTGGCAGCAAGACCTAAAAGATAAAATATTTTAATTTTTTATGTAACTTATAAATTATATTGAATGAAACTTTTCCGCAGTAACATTACATCCTACATTATTAAATTAGTCCTGGCATATGCATTGCCCTGTCCTCATTATTGCTAAACTGGAGAAAAGAATGCAGAGAACATACTTTTCATTCACTCATTTATTTATTCAAAATATTTACTTTACCCTTCCCTTGTCAAGAAAGGTGCCAGGTTTTAACATTAAAAAATAAAAGGTAAAGAATATCATACCTCTGTTATTTATGAACTTGTGGTCCATTGGGGAAGACCCAAAAACTGTTCAGCTCTGTGATTTCAGTGACTACTAGTCATAGCACCTCAGTCAGATAATTCCTGATTCTGAAAATAAGTGTTCAATCTAATTTTGATTACAGTGCATTGGCTATTAATATAAATATATAGGTAAATCCTTTCCCAAATGAAAAAAAAATACAAGAAGCTCAATTATTCTGAAAAAATCACCATTCTTTTTAATCTGAGTCAACTTTGACTCTTTTCTCATATCTCACATAAAATTACCAAGTCTTATAGATTCTATTCTAAACATTGCTAATACTTTGTGGTTTACTTCTCTGTGGATCCAGGAAAGTGAATGAACTCTAAAACTCCACTGTCTCACCTCTCCTTGTCACATAGTGTCTACTTATCCAATTTAATGTCATATCTCAAACCTGAGGTCTCTTCTCATCACTCACTGACAAATCCTGTTAGTAACAACATCTCTATTTTTCTTTCTACTTAGTTATTTTCTCATTCTGGGAAATTTAACATTCATACCCATGACACTTAAAAAGGCTTAGCCTCTCGATTTCTTGGCATCCTTGTCTCCTGTAACTCTTTCTGAACTGACACTACCCACACAGCATCATGGCCACACTTTGGAGCTTGCGGGTCTGCTAACATCTGGAAGTGTTCTTAAACATTTATTCTCTGCTGATAGGTTTCTTTTCTTTTCTTTATTTTTAATTATTTTTATTTTTTAAATTTTCTGATAGGTTTATTTTCACTGTCTACAGTTATTAGAACCATGACATCTGTTCTATAAACAAGCTGGCACTTCCAGTACAATGAACATTTGTTTTTAAGATTTTATTTATTTATTCATGAGAGACACACACACACACAGAGAGGCAGAGACACAGGCAGAGGGAGAAGCAGGCAGAGGGAGAAGCAGACTCTCTGCAGGGAGCCGGATGTGGGACTTGATCCCAGATCGTGGGATCAGGATCTGAGCCAAAGGCAGACGCTCAACCACTAAGCCATCTAGGTGTCCCTACAATGAACATTTTAATTTCTTTCCATATTAGCCACTTTTTTCTTTAATATACTTGGCTGTACACTTTTCATTTTTTTAATCCAACATTGAATCAGATTCTATCAAATTGCCTGTACATTTTCCTTTTATTATGCTGCTTCAGTCAAAACTTTATATCTACATTAAGTCTCAGTGCTTGTTCTTCTTGTGTCTACAGGTTCAAAAACTGCTGCTAAAGAAAAATAATTTTAAAAAAAGAAAAATAATGTAACTGAGCTGAATATATCAACTATTAATTTATGGTTTCTGGCTCATCCTCATTCTCAGCAGATGAATTAAACAATGACATCATTAATAGATAAAAGCATTGGTAGGAACTTGCCAATTTGGGAACTTGCTATTACCCAAATGGAGCTTATTGACATATCTGGTTTTTCCTGCAGTCCCTGTGGACGACGTGTGTCCATGGCCAGTCTCTCCACCTGCTTTTTGAATGCAATATTGCCTAAAAGATGTGGAGTTAGCATGGATTTCAATCTTGGCTCTGCTAGTTAAGGCTGTCTGATTTTAATTAGTAGTAACTACCTCGATTTCTCATCTTTAATTGAAGATAAGTGATGAATACCATTGTTATTGCCATGGTCACTATTCCTTAAAGTCCTGAGGATTCCTGATAAAAACAAACACATTTCAGATATCCTTTTCTTTCCTAATTCTCCTTGTCTTTCCCACACCATTTGACTGCCATGACTGCTTTTCAGATTAAAAGAAGTTGATCTCTTTCCCATACACCCTCAGTGCCAATTTCTGGACTATTGATTTGTACTTTTGGCTACAATGACTTGCGTGGTTTTGTTGAGACTGTCGTAAATCATGCTCTCCCTTGAGCACTGATGAGCATTTTCTCTAAGACTTTAACATAGCTTACAAACTGTTTCCCATTTAGGACAGTTTCAAAAACTATTCATTCAAATAAAATATAAATGAACTAAATCCTCTTCCAGAAAATTAGAGTTGCAAAAGGCAACTGGCAAAATCACTTTCATTATGTCAGCTGAGACCGTATAGGGAATTTACTTTCTCCTAACTTTGGAGCTTATCTCAGTTACCTTGTCATCATGGGGAAATATTTTGACAGGAAATTCATTTTGGATTGCTATTCCAATGAAGGAAGGTAGCTCTTGCCATGGTACCCTTTATACAGCTAGACCATTAATTTATAAGATACATGGTTCAACTGATAAGGATGCTATTTTTAAAAATATTTTATTCCCTCTTCTCTCTTATTCTATTTCTGTATAATCCATTAATTTAAATCTATTAATAGTCTTCTACATCCATTTCAAGATTTTTCAAACTATAGTTTAATTTTTTTTGTGAAAATCAACTTAATGGCTACAAAGTAAAATTATTCTAAGGATGTAGGATAAGGGTAATAGAAAAGAGTCCCATTTGGAAGTGTACTTCCTGCACCTCATCTGATACATGTGCAAACCCTAAAGTGTTTGCTCATTTACTTCCCAGGCCAAGTTCCCTTGTGGTAAGCTAAATGCCCTTGTTCAGAGGCTATGTTAACCTCTGGCAAATATACCATTTCTCACTTGTGATAAGTTCATTCTGGTTTACAAATATTTCCATAATATATTGCTCCTGACAAAGATACACATTTTACATTGTTAGTGTAATATATGGTGCTTACTAAGCAGTCAGCTTAATTCTAAAGACTTTATAAATATTAACTAATTTAAGTGTCACAGTCAGTCTAGATATTAAGAACTATTTACTTGTTTCCTTTTCATGCATAAGAGATTAGAATCCAGAAATGTTAATGACTTTCCTCAGGGTCCACACATCATCAGCAGTGTCTCCAGAACTGATAGCAAGTGCTCTTTTATGCAGTTCCACCTATGAATCACTAGAGTCACCCTAAGAGACCTGTTACACCACTTATGAATGATGCTTTGTCATATGATATTTCAAGTATAGATTTTAATTTAAATGTTGTCGTATCAACCTAAACAGATTGTCAAGTATGGTTCACTTGTGAACCATCTATATTGACCTCCAGAATGTCATGTTTATAATTAATGATCAACAGAGATACATGCAGGTTTAATTCTGGGTCTCTACAAACTGTAGACAGATTATTGTCACTCACGGTACTTTTTAGAGAGCTGAGTGTTAATTTGAGGATCACAGTTTCTTCTAATCCTTTGTAAAAAAAAATGCAAATATTAAAAACATAATCACTTTGTCACCTCATCAGATGCTATCCTATTTCAACCCAAGTTTGAAACCAAATGAATTGCAGCAATGAATAGCACCATATGGCAAACATGTAACATTATGACAATTAACATTAAATATACTAAATAATAAATAAAAATATGAATATATAGAAAGTGTTTTGAGTGGTCCACTTTGTGCGTCTCCCTATATACTACAGATATGTATCATTTTTATTTCATAAAATAATTAAAATTAAGTGCTTAAAGAGAATTCATACTTTTGTATTTTAATATATTGCATTTTATTATTTTTTATATTGCATTTTAATTATTAAATTCAACATACACTTAATAAGAAACTCCAGGTACTATGTTCAGAACTGAATACACAACGCTGTTGTGGAATTTACTCTAGTGGGGAAATAGACATTAAACAAAAATGAAATGATAATTCTTATTTACAACAGAGAGTACAGGGAAGCATTAGTTTCTATCAATGGCATGAGCAGGTTTTGTCAGAAATCTTCCCTGAGTTGAAACACAAATGAGGAGTAGTAATTACCACATGTAGTGGGAGTTTGGTTGGAGAGAGTTCAGAGCTGAGAAAATTTCATGTATGAAGGTCCTGAGCCAAAGTAACATTAAGAAATGGAAATAAACATATAGATTTTAAAATGCATCAAGTTTAATATGCACAAAGTTAAATTTCTTGACACCAAAATCTTCATGGTTTAGTAATAATTGTTATTTTAAACAAATACAAAACCCATCACCAATTGTAAATTTAGCAGAAGTGTTTAAATTTTCAACATGTAGTGAATGTATGAGATGAAATCTTCATTATTAATCAGACAATTAGGGGAAACATAATTTTCAAGACTGTTAAAAATGTTTCTTTTATCAGTTTAGTGAAAAATAAACTCCTATTTCTCTAGCAGGAGAATTTTTGCTCTTCTCTCCATACACTTAGTGTGAATTATTTGATGCCAAGTCCTTGAATATCAGAAAAGATCACCAGCATTTCATCTTCTATTCTCAACTCTAGACCCCATCAAGAACAGAGCTTCCACCACAATGGTCGACTATCATCATCCTCATGTGCCCAACTGAGCAGAAAGGATGAAAGAAATGAAGGAGAATTTGGAAGACTGGTGAAGATAGTGGAGGACTAGTTTATTGCTGACCAAACAGAAGATATTCCCATGCGATTGAAGCAAAGATTTAAGAGCAGGGATCTAACTTGGCCAAGATGGTAACCTGACCCCATCTCTACTGAATCCAAAATCTCTTGCACCCACTTCACATCCTATTGTTAAACCAGGTGATTTCACTGTTTCTATGGCAACCACCTGTGGATGGGGTGAAGTGACAGCACCTGTGTTAGCCACAGCAGCATATTCAGCTCTCTTCTTGGCCACCAGCTGGAGCTTTGCCTTCAGGGATTTCCTTATCCTTCCATTGTGAGCAAATTTGAGAAGGTGAGGTAATTATTATTATTACTTTTAAAGATTTTATGTATTTATTTATTCATGAGAAATACACAGAGACAGGCAGAAACACAGGCAGAGGGAGAAGCAGGCTCCATGCAGGGAGCCCGATGTGGGACTCCATCCCAGGTCCCTAGGATCAGGCCCTGGGCTGAAGGCAGCGCTAAACCGCTGAGCCATCCCGGCTGCCCAAGGTGAGGTAATTAAATGTGATCTGGGAACTTGCGAGTTAAGTACCAGCTCTTGCTCCTCATAAGATGCCAGTGAGGATCAAACCCAGTTGTCCCCAGTGATGACTATTTTGATAATGGCTCCTTGGATTTCTTTCTTTCCTTCCATGACATTACCCCTGGCTGACAAACTTCTTCCCTGACATCATCTCTCAAAATAAGCACCCAGCAAACACTTTCAACACATGTCCATACAAATAGACTCTTAACTCTAGAGAACAATCTGATGGTAACCAGAGGGGAGGTGGGTGGAGAGATGGGTGAAATAGGTGTTGGGGATTAGAGTACACTTGTCCTGATCAATGCAGGTTGATTCTGGAACTGTTGAATTACTATATTGTACAGCTGAAACTAATATATAACACTGTATATTTAACTATACTGGGATTAAAATTCTTTTAAAAAGAGGAAAAACTACCTTTACATACAGTTCATTAAGGATTAAATAATCATTGGTAACATTATTAATATGTTTTAGGAAAAATGGTAATTCTCTGTAGATGAGAAATCTGAACTTGATAGAATCTTCAATAACGAAATGAATACATATTAAAAAGTTCTACTTAATGACAGTCTAGTCATTATCATGCACTGCAATAACTTTTCAATTATTTCAAAAATTTTAAGATCACATCACTATTACATGATGGAAATATAATTTATGACTCCAAATCCCATTTGTTCTTTCTGAATATAGACTAATGTATATAAAGCAGATAATTTTATAGGAAACTAAGAGCCAGACCATTAAATATATTAATGGATACAAAATTAGAATGTGATGGAGCTTTCTCTTCTCCAAATCTTTGCATTTTCATCTGTGCAATTAAGCCCAACATGAGCCTTTATGTCAAATAAGATTTCAATCCAAGATAAAAAACTAGTAATGAAAGTGAAAATATGAACCCTGTCCCAAGGAAATCACAGATAGGAATGGAGGAAAAAAGAATAATAGAGCAGAATATTAGCAGAAAAGTGGACAAGAAAATGTGGATTAGAGACAGATGAAGAGCAAATATCTATCTAAGGCTTCCTATCATCTTTCTCATAAATAAGAATTCAAAATTGAGAGTGGGCCTCCTCAAATTTCATTTACAATCTGGTGTGTATAATAATGTTTAAATTCTCTATAAAGTGAAAATTCTACTCATCCTAGAGTAGGTTTCAGAGCCTATCACTATAATACTTATATAGTTATTTTCGTGATTGTTAATGTTTGTCTCTTCAACTACAGTATGTTTGGTGAAGTCAAGGGTTTGTTGCTTTTGCTTACTAGTAAATCTTCAGAATTTCTATCATCTATCTATCTATCTATCTATCTATCTATCTATCTATCTATCATCTACCTATCATCTATATCATTTAATAGACACCCAGCTAATATGTTTACAGAAGGGATGGGTATTGCCCTCATAAGTAAATCTTTTATAGTTTTATAATTTTCTGATGAAACAATAATAATTGTTGGCTATTTTATTTTCCTGAATTGATATCCACAATTAAGTTTCTAGTACTAAATTAAGCAAAACCAGATACCTAGATTCTGGTAGCAATTCTAATATGGCAAGGGTGACTTCCCACACCAATAAGTAATTCTCAGGACACCAGCTGGTTTTCCTACAATTCAACTCCATTTTGGTACTATCTACTTGAAGATAATATCAGATCCCACAGGTTAGGGAGTGAGGCCTATAAGACTGCTTGTCCTTCAGATGCCTGTCACAAGTCCAAGTTGTCACCTGTGCTTCTTCTGACCTATTAGCTATAAATCAGAGGTTCCTAAGGCCTCCTCATAGGGTTCAATTAATTTGCTACAGCAGCCCACAGATTCAAAGAAATATTTTACTTACTAGATTACTGGTTTATTATAAAAGCAGTATGAAATAATAGAGAATATATATTGGTCTCTGCCCCTGGTTCCTGGCACAGGGCTTCTAAAACCCTTGTAACTCCTTAAGTGATGAGTGCATTAAGAGTATCTTTTGTTTAAATATTTGGCCTTTGACCCTGGTACCTAATACAGGGCTCCTGAAGCCCTTGTAATTTCCTCGGTGGTAGAACCGTCTTTAGAGCTAAGGAGGAAAGTCTGGGGTGGGTCTCCTGCATGGTTCCTGGAAGAAGGAGATGAAACCCTGATCAGTTTGGAACTTTCAGCTCCAACCCCTCATTCTCTTCAGAAGAAAAGGGATGAAAACAGAGTTAGTAAATGATCATGCCCATGTGATGAACCCTCCAAAACCCCCATAAGTATGGATTTGGGAAGCTTCTAGGTTAATGAACACATGGTGTTGCTGGGAGAGAAGCACACTTAGAGAGGGCATGAAAGTTCCACACTCTTTCCCCACCCCTCGTTCTGTGCATCTCTTCTGTCTGGCAGCTCCGTTTATTCAATTAAGAGAAAAACTATATTTTTTTTCTTCCTGTGTAGGGTAAAACTAAGTTCATCCCTATTGTGTGTTTCTTCTGTAAGGAGACCCCACTGCTCTGACTGATAAATGTAATCTGTTTTTTATTTTATTTTATTTTATTTTATTTTATTTTATTTTATTTTATTTTATTTATTTTTAACCTCAAATTTGAGAAATATGATGCAATCTATCTTTGCAGTTTTTTAATTTTATTTTTTTTAGATTTTTAAATATAGGAAACATGAAGAGATATAATCTATATAAACAAAAGCTCTGTAGTAGCAAACTCAAGAATTTTTAATTATGCAAAAGAGTGTGAGACTAAAACTTTGAGAACATTTTGATACAGTTGGAACACTGCACTGTAGAGTCAGTGATGCAGTTCTCGGTAATGAACATTATGCAGATGAGCAGAGATGGTATCATGACAGAAATGGCACTGTGACGATTATTTGAACTCTACCTTTATTACTTGAACTCTCTTGCTCTTGAATAGACTTTATGTTGTTGCTCCCTTACCATTTTTTCATTAGGGAACTATCTTCATTCTTCCAAAAGGCTGATGCCTTGATAACCTAGTAGTACTCATGTCCCCAACGTTTTAAATTGTGTTTAGTTGCATGATAGTCAACAGCACATTATAAAAATTCACCGGGTATATTTTATTATCTAATGGTAAATTAGATTTGTTTTGTCACTTAATTTTAGGTAATTACACAGGAAAATATATCAAAAGTCTAAAAGTCATCATTGATACCTGTTTTCTCTCTCTACCTACATAAATGATTGATTATTGAATCCTGTTGATTCTGTCTCCTAAATAGAATAGAGCATCCTGTCCATCACTCTCAATCCACTGGGGGTGGATTCAGAAACAACAATTTCGATATTGTCTATAGCATCTGTTCTTGAAATATAGTTAAACATATTGTCATCTTATGCTTTACTCCTTTCATGACCAGATGAAGGTCTCAGACTCATGACATTGAACAGTACTTGGGATGGGTTCTTCAGTGGTGCATAGATGTTGCCTGGTGGCTGAGTGTATCAGCCCAGATCCTTCCAGTCAGTGCCTTTCACCAAATTTGCATATATTTAGACAAAATGAATCTGTCAATATACTATAGCAATGATAGGATAGGAATAGGAAAAAGATGAATTGATTCTCACCAGGTGAATAACTGTCTATCAGAATAGCTCTACCAGGGTAGAGAATAGCTGTCAGATACAGGAAATCCCAGAATATTCCAATTCTTAATAAATGCAGCTAAAGAAAGATTAGATAAAAACTATTTATTTGTCAGATAGGTTTTAGAGCTAATACATGGTACTAAAGAATTTGCATCTTACATATGACAGACTAAATAAAGGAATGTCTTAAAATATTATCAATATTTCCTATCAGTAAGAACTGCACTTATAAATATTTATTATATTTCTGATAATAAATGAGTATGAATGAGGCAGTACAAAGATGATATTTCTATATACTAACTTAATAATGTGTAAATTATAAGCAGTCATTTAAAATATGTCACATTTTCAATGGATTCATAATGGAAATGATTTTATAAGGTGAACTAGTTACTTATACAAATAATTATAGTAACATATTTATGCACTCATTAAAAATAGCTTCTGAAGCTTTATGAATTTCTGAAATACATACGTAAATCAAGAAAGTGAAGGTTGTATTATTCAACCACAAACTAGTAATAAGGCACCTGTTATGCACCATGCATTGTTAATGTCAGTGATAAAACAACCAATTAGACACAGCCTTGCTTTTTGAAGGAACTTACTGTTCCTTAGCAGAACACTAGACAATTAATTCCATTTTATGGGAAGAACCATATTAACACAAAATAAAACTCTAATGCAAAAAGCTATCCTAACCTTTGAGATAGATGCTTCCTAGCATTTGAAGCATTCCTGGTATGATCTCAGTAGCGTGGAAACGTGTAAGGGTAAAATCTCATTTTCAATCTAATGGAATTACAAATGTGGGTTATTTTCTAAATGAAATATTTCTGAAAATAAAACTTTAAATGTAAAGGAGTATAATTGGGTCTTATTTTTTAGCATATTTGAAACAGAGCTGTTAGCTCAAGGCTTGAGTCTAGAAAATTTTGTTATAGGATTGATTCTGTCAAGATTTGTAATTGAGGCTTATATATAAACACTTCAAAGTGTCAGCAGCTATGACAACACATTTAAATTAAATAAAATCTGTAACAAACCACTTGGTTAAAAAAGTCTCCTCTTTTTAATTTTAGTTTGCTTATCAAAGCAGGTCAATTTACTTTCTTTTTATTTTTTTAAATCTTCTATGTCTTTAATTATAAGGATTCCTGAGGTCTCTTAATGCAACTCTACACTCAACAGTGTTTTAAAAATCTCTTCTTACTTAGTAACTGGTCACCAAATGTTCTATTTAATTCTATCTGAACATAAGTGAATATAATAAATAAGAGGCAACAAAGTCATGAAAGACCTAACAATGTAAAATTGCTATTTTGTGCTACAAAGTTCTTTAATGATTTTTCTCCTATTGTAATTAAATCATTAGTCACATATCTAAATGGATCATTTGTATAAACTGATAAAATAAATATAATAGGCAGTTTTACCTTGAACATATCAGACAATGTCATAGTATTTGTAGCAATACATAGTATTAAATAATTCCTATAGAAAGACATACCAAAATGTAAGCTGATGTCTTAATGTTAGCTAAAAATGCTGATATTCTATAAAATTATAGCAGATTAATTTTCCCAACATGGACATTATTTTCATTTTACCTTTTTCAAGATACACACCACATCTACAGGGAATGAATGTTGAAAAGGTTCTCTGTAGTAAAACCACTTATTTTAGTGTTAATGAGAAAGCCATAGGAAAACTTGAAGAAAGATGGATTTCCACTGCAATTATCTTTTCTGTCATGAAATCCATGTTTTTCATTTTATTTTCTGTATCTTTTTTTTTTTTTTTTTTTGCATAATCAGTTCTCATCCTACGACAAATGCAAAGAGAATAAAAAATAGATTCTAAAGAACAAGCAGACTAGTTGAGGGAAATTTTCACGCTGCTTCCATCACACTGATACACTTTATTCCAAAATTCTACTTTATTGCATTTTCCTTTCAGTCCTTGTCATGCTAGCTGCTGTTCTTTGTGTCAGGAAAATAACCATAACTAATACTAACTAACATATTTGAAAAAATATCCTTGGCCACAATGAAGAATAAAGAATCATAAATCTCAGAAAACATGAGTCATAAATAAACAAAATTTGAGGTATATCTACTTCCTTAAGTACTGCTTCAAAATCCTATAAATAGGATCATGGTTTGCAAAATCACCTGCTACACCTGTAATTTCAACAATTAGTGTTTCCTTTCAAATTAATATCATATAAACAACTATTAAAATATATAAAATCCAGATGGGGATATTATATTAGCATTGCATTTACTATTATTAATTAATGTTTTATTTTAAATTGTATTTGCTGTCACTGAGGAATAAACAAGGTCTCGAGAGAATGACGGCACCATGGGTGTAAATGGGTGTGAATAAAGCTGTTAGATATCCTTTAACCAAGAATTGGATTCCAGGAAGACAAGGGGTCAAGGTGGAGAGGGCACTCGAAAGAACCCAGAAGATGAAAAACAGTGTTAAGACAAAGTTCATCTGCACAATAATTTTGCCAAGAGCTAACTCCAAACCTCAGAAAGACCCAACAGTCTGAATAACAAGCAACATTATACATAATTTAAAAGCCCCTAACTGCATGGACTGGCTCTACATTTGATCTCTTAGAATTTGTATGCCACTGCATAGATACAGTTTTGGCTCCATCATTGCTAAGATTATTCATAATTTTATATTCTTTGTAGTATAACGTAAAACCTTGAAATCTATAAAGAACATTAAAAATCATCATTGAGCCTGCTATTATCTACTTCAAAAACCATCAATATATTCTTATTAAATATCGCAACCAATCTAAATTCTTATTATGACATCTGATGCTTTCCACGCTCTGGCTTTTGCCCATCCCTTTACGCTTGTTCACATGATGCTTGCACTTAACTGTTATTCTAATCTACATCCATAATCATGAATTCCATATCCAACGTATAACAGTTTGTTTCATTGCCTTCAAAATTCGGTCAAGGTGTTGTTTCACTTTCCTCCTCTCTCTCTTACTCTGTTGCCTGCAGAGTACCTCATATTCTTTAAAGTGTTAGCTGTAAATCCCTTCTTGACTATGAGCCATGAAGTCTGACTGTGGCCTCTAAATAATGCTCTCTCCACCCCTGACATCCATCTTGATGCCAACCATATTCAATTCAGTTAATTGCCTAAATTAAGTGTTTCCCTTTCATAACTTGCAACCAAGGCAGATATAATATCAAGTCCAGCTATGTGAGTCCACTCTATGGTACTGTGTTGGATAGAAATGAGGTCCTCAGGAGCCATTGCATGAGTTGAGAATAGTAGATAAAGCAGTAAACACATTGACAATAGAACTGTGACTGGGGGGAGCTGGGACTCTGAGTTCAGAGATATGTGTTCAAGCATGTGTGCCTCTGGAAAGTTACACACTCTCAAATATGTGCAATGGAAGTGATAGAATAATGCATGCAAAATGGTTGCAGGGAAAAACAGTATACAGTAAGCATCAAGTGACATTCTATATCATATAACATTTCAGGAATTAATAGTTTTAGTAATCGGCAATACTCCCATAGATTAGATTGCCAAAATTGAAACTTAGATCTAGGAATATGAGCTTTAAAAAGAAGTTTATTTTTTTTTTAGTAATTTCTATACCTAACGTGAGGCTCAAACTCACAATCCTGAGATCAAGAGTCCCACACTCTTCTGACTGGGCCAGCCAGATGCCCCTAGAAATAGGAACTTTTTAAGATTCTTGGTACATATTGCAAACAGCAGTTGTCTGACATCTGCTTTGGGTGCGGCTGCCACAGCTACTGCTAAGATTAAGGGATGAATTACCTTACCCGTAAGCCACTTCCTCAAAATGCAGAGTCCTGGGAAACAACATGTGCTGGGCAGAACTATGGACTCATGTCCACCACTCACTTTATCAGAAATCGAGGGGAGGGAGAGTCTGGTGTTCCTATGATTCCACAGAGGAAGGAGATCAAGTGGGAAACATGTTCCCTAAAGGCCACACAAAATCAGAGAGAAATAACTCCCTCCTCCTAAATGAAACTTGGTGTCATTGTGAGATGTGAATGCATGCTAAACAACACACAGTAAAGGCAAATATCTACTATATTGAGTAAATAATGAAACTAATTGAGTGGAGAAGTTTTTTATCCTTTCATTTCAAAATAAAATGAACTGCTAAATTAGAATTCTTATTACAGTTTTGTTGACAACCATTTTTGATGACTCTCATATATTGATAATGTAAGAAAATCCATTTGGGGGATTATTCTGTGTTTATTCACAAAATGCTTTAGCAGATGGAAGCATGATATTCTTATTTTTTTTTTCAAAAAGAGGAAAAAATAAAAATTCATGAGGCAAAGAAAAGTTTTAGATATGAAATTCCATGGAATTATTGGTAATCAACCTGAATTACTTAATGTGCTCTGTCAAAACAAAGACACAACTAAACATTATAGTCATAATTTTATGTGACTAATGCAAGTCTATTTATTTAATTGAAATGAGAAACCATATATTTTGAAGAATAAATTCCATCTGACATTTAAGAGACCACAGATGTCAAACCTCAGACTTTGCCTAAAATTATTCGCTTTTCCACTAGTGAGGGAGTGTGATCAGAGAACACAAGTGGCAAAAGGGATGACATTTTAGATATTAAAAATTTTCTTCTGGACCCTGTTTTACAAATGGAGATAAAAAGGGATGATATGATTTTAGCTATTCAGCTAATGCTAGCTATCAGATAGTGACTCAACAACATGTTTCCTTTGCCATTAAGCTTTACTTAAAATTTATTTTACTTAAATGGAGTCATATGTCATAGATTTTTTTCCCCCAACAAAATCTAGTATCCAAAAAGAAGAAATTTGCTAAATAGTTTATGGGACATTTAAAAACTGAAATAGGGATGCCTAGGTGGCTCAGCAGTTGAGCATCTGCCTTTGGCTCAGGGTGTGATCCTGGGGTGGGAGATGGAGTCCCACATGAGGCTCCCTGCAGGGAGCCTGCTTCTCCCTCTGCTCGTGTCTCTGCCTTCTCTCGGTGTCTCTCATGAATAAGTAAATAAAATCTTAAAAAAATAAAATAAAAACTGAAATATTATCATTGATATATGTTTTCAAACTAGTTACATAAGCATATGCTAGTTTAAACTATTTAAAGGGATCCCTGGGTGGCGCAGCGGTTTAGCGCCTGTCTTTGGCCCAGGGCGCGATCCTGAAGACCCGGGATCGAATCCCACATCGGGCTCCCGGTGCATGGAGCCTGCTCCTCCCTCTGCCTGTGTCTCTGCCTCTCTCTCTCTCTCTCTCTCTCTCTCTCTCTGTGTGACTATCATAAATAAAAAAAAAAATTAAACTATTTAAAATAAACATTACAGAATAATATTTATATTATATCCAAAGTGTGTGTATTGTGTAAACACCCTTTACTTTAGAAATGTTTATTTCTCTAGTACTTGACAAAGAAAAGTACAACTAAACTTTATTTAAAAGTTAATTTTGGGGTGTCTGAGTGTCTCAGTCGGTTAAATGACTGATTCTTGATTTTGGATCAGGTCATGATCTCAGGGTCCAGAGATTGTGCCCCACGTTGGGCTCTATACTCAGTGAGGAGTCTGCTTGAGATACGCTCTCTCTCTATCCCTCTGCACTTCCCCCCCACTCATGCATGCTCACTCTAAATAAATAAATAAATAAATAAATAAATAAAATCTTTTTTTTTAAAGTAAAAAAAAAATAAAAGGTAATTTTCATGAGAGAAAAAAAGGAAAATAAAGATGCTTACCTCATTACTGTTGAAAGAGAAAGCTCATAAACATAACATTTAATTCAGTATAATGAAACTGAAAAGATCAATTCCTCAGAACTGAAGAAAGTCACTGAGCTATCCACAAAAGACAGAGTATTTCCATTAAGTCTATTTGTTTCAATAAGAGGAGATTATACAGTGACCTTTTCTTTAGCTGCCTTGGTTTCTCCATTTTTAATCATTATGCAAGATTTGGTAGGAATCCTTGCTGACACTTTGCTCCTCAGGGGGCAATTAGAAGAGTAGTGAATTCACTGGAAACTGAAAATCATTTCACTTTACTACTAAAAATGACAGGAGAGAGACCAACATATCTGGACCGGCAAAGCACTCCTCCAATGTTAATACACAAGAATCCATAAAGCTGTGCTTAAGGAGGATTACGTATCCAAAAGAAAACTAAAATCCACATCACAAATAGATGGGTTACAATTAATGCCCTATTACACAAAATTTAGAGCTAGAGTCCTACATGTATCCTTCTGTACATATACAAATAAGTTTGTTCCCAGCAAATGTGCTATTTTGGTTTGTGTCCATCTTGCTTTTTCTATTTTCTATTTCTACATTACCTTGCTTTGCTGAGGATTTTCTTTTTCAAAGCTGAAAAACAAGATAATATCGACATTTTTTTTTTTTTACTCAAAGCAAATTAAACTAAACAATTGTGTTGATTGCTTGAGAAATATTTGTATATATTTTAGGAAAAAAATACTCAGAGTAAAATGTAGTATAAGAGGTTTATTATATGGGGTATGTACCACTAGCTGCTTTAATAAGCAAACTCCCACATCTTAGCACCTTACACAGTGAAAGTCAGTTTTTCCTCTCATGTCAATGTCAGTGAACCATGGCAAGTAGGCTTGTTTTCCATCCTGTGGCTTCTTTGTCCCTTCCTTGGATCCCTGATGGATTCCTGATTTTTCTATTAGAACCTCTGCATGGCAGGAGGAGGAGGGGATGACATTTAGGTATAGTGAGTACAGATAGGCCCACTGTTGGAAAGTTGGAGTTATGTCACTTTGCTTTTACAAAAGACCTGTATTATTGCAGTATGGGTTGTCACTAACCAAAAGTAATATGAAGAGGATTTTCTCTTTTACCAAGTAAGGTGGAAAGTGAAAAGGAGCCTTGGTGTTTTGCAATGAACAGAACCATTATAAAGGCAGCATGGGAACAGCGGCAGCCCCAGTGGCTTCCCTGGGAACTGCACCTGGCCCCTCAGCATCCAGCCACCAAAGCATATCTGCTTTACCTTGAATTGTTCTGCGCATGCTTTAGCCAGATGTATTCTGGGGTCTCAGAAAAACCTAAGAGTGATTATTTTCGGGGCCAAAAATGCTCAAAACTTTTTTTCCCATTTAAATGAATGTTAATTGCCTTTTTGCTTCATGCCACTTTGGTTTACTGAAGGTTTCATGGGAATGGCCTATTTTTGGAGAGAGAGAAAGTTCCGTGGTTTTAGAGGCCAGGCCTGATTGTTGCTGTGTCCTTACTCCTCATATTTTCCTATCTAGTTATCAAATCTGTAGTTCCACATAATTATCATGGGTGATAACTGGTCTTGACATTTTTCTTAAGAAGGAGATGAAGAACAGAGGTATTGGTGGTCATTAGCATTCTCTGTAAAAATATGTTTTATTCGGAAGTTGTTTTAATAGATATCATCTTGAGTTATACATCTTCTTTGAAGTAAATATTTATTATGTAAAGGTGTGATTACTGTGGCCCCATCTTTCTTAACTAAGATATTAATAGGGAACAAAAATAAAATAAAATTCTATTTATGAACTCTCTAAATAAATATGTAACTATACAAAAATATATTTATATATATATATGTGTGTGTATATATATATATATATATATATATATATATATATATATGAAATTTACATTACCAGCCTAGATCTTTCCTTTGAACTCCAGGCCTGTGCGACTAATTGCCTATTGGAAGGAATATGTGCTTTCATGACCAATTGCATTTAATGCACAGTCTATTCTGTTGGATGTTTGAATCTACTCATTCCTAACATCCTACTTCTATCAGTGTAACTTGCTGACATTACCCTGAAAACAGAAGCAGAATCTGACCCTTGTCCCTTATATTTCTCTGGCCCAATCCACTATTATTTCTTTACTAGCTGGCAAAATAACATCTGACTGTTCTCTTCCTCTATGCTTGACAATTGTGTGTGAGTGTGTGTGTTTTTTCACAAAGAAGCCAGTGGTTAAGGAAAAAAAAAAGTTAAATGCCTTAAATTGACTTACAAAACCACATTGATCTGTCTCATACTGTTCAGCTCTGACCTCTGACTTCATCTCTTCTTATCCTTCCCTCCTTCTCACTGGCCTCCAGGCTGGGCCTCTGCTTGAGGCTGTTCCTTTGCTTCACAACCTCATCTCATTAGGCCTTTGCTCTAATGTTGCTCAGTGAGGCCCCCTCTGACTCCTCTACTTAATGTTCAGTATCACAACCTCCAATTCCTGGCAAGGCTCCTGGCAAGGCTCTGCCCCATTTTATGTTTCTTGTAACTACATGTAAGCAATGAAATATAATTTCTCAGCCACTGAGATTATTTCTACTCCTCCTCCTCCTCTTCCTCCTCATCCTTCTTCTTCTTCTTCTTCTTCTTCTATTTGTTTTTGTGTGTTTGTTTCTTATTGTTTTCCAGAAATATAATCTGCCAAAGCAGGCTAATACGTTTTAAACAACTTTATTTTAATTACTTTTTAAATTGTCCATTTCTCTGCACTAGAATGTACTTTTCTTGATAGTGATGCAGAGAGGCCAGGTCCAAGGACACAGAGTGGGTCCTACAGGACAAGCCAAGAGGGTCTTTGGCTTCATGCAGGATGGAAATCACATGTGAGCTAGTAGGAAGTGAGAGCAAAGTTTACTGAAGACATGTAGAGAGACATACAGACTGAGAATCTGGCAGAAAAGGAGCATGAGTCTCATCTTTGCTTGGGGCCTTGGGTTTTTATTGATGACTGTGGTGTGACACACATGTCCCCTCAGGTATCCAGGAACTGGTCAGAACAAGGACAGGGGCCAGGTGTCTATCATAAGTCACTTATTTCCGGGAGCCAGGGGCAGGAGGGGGGGCGGTGCTTGGTGTCCAGATGTCTAGCTCCTATGATCTGGAATATGTGCATGGTGACCTCACCCAGGCACTGCTTAGATATTATCTATTGTGCTGGTAGACTCCAAAGATATCATTATCTTCTTGTCTTTTACAGGAAGAATATACATGAAGGTGTGTGTAGGGCAGGGGAGCAAGTCCTAGTGTAACAGGTTTCTTGTCTCATGGAGTCAAAGAATGAATCTCATGGACACAAAAGGGTGACATGAAAGAAAGTTCATTAAGTGAAGGTGAGAACAGAAAGGAAAGAAAAAATCTCTGTAGAGTAAGGAGGCTCCCGAATGGGTTACCACTGAGGGCTTTTTAGTGGCAGTCTTTTATTGAGAACTGACCAGATAATTTAAATCTTCTTGATGTGTCTACCACTAATAGCACTGTGTTTACTTTTTCTTTAAAGTTTGGCAATTTCCAGTGGTCCAGCTGTAACTGTGATAGAGAATGCTTGTCTCTGGCATTTAGGATGAATGAGGTAGTCTCATTAGTCTAGTTATGTTCCCTTATTTCTGGTTTCATATGTCTCAGCATTTCTCCACATCTGGGATTTCTGTGAGCCTGAACCTGTAGCCCCTGGGTGAGTTTAGTCACCCAGCCCCCTACCTATCTCTTCGTATGTAAGCCACACCTGTCCCTTACTCACTAAAAAGAACAGAAGCAAGAAAAGAAACAGAGGGAAAAACAAAAAAACAACTAAAACACAGCCTTTTCTTTCATGGAGTCCCTTTGGTTTCTCTGTCTCGTTAGCAGTAATTTTGTACATCTTATACACTAATATATCCCTTGTGCCTAGAGAGTGGCTGTTCTAACGTGGACTGTATTTCAATATATACTTGTCTAAGGAATGTGATTTAGGGTGCAATATCTCTCCACTTATATTGGAAAGGAATTTACAGTAGGAAAATGAATTTAAAATTAATCCTAGCCCAAGTTTAGTAAACAATCGAGTTAAAATTGTATGTGTTATCTGTTTAAAAACAGAACACTATCCCAAATAAATTATTAGTAGAACAAGTATGCAGAATGAGGGGAGAGAGATACAGTCTTTCCCAATTGTTAGTCTCCAATTCTTTTCAGAGGAGCCTGCCCTTTACTGTAACTCTAGATACCTGACAACCTGGAATAGGTGATTACTAAGATTCCTGTGGATGGTAACCTTCTATGATTCTGTGATACTTTGCCATATCAGAAACTGTTACATTTTGTTACTAAGGAATACTGTAGAAATCTGGTTATAATTTTTAAATTGCTCGAGTGAATAAGGATCCTTTCAGGAATCTTGCTGTCCTAGGGGAATAATCATCTGCCTAAAATTGTATGAAAGTAGTACTCAAATATTCTTTTCAGAAATAGAACGTTCAAGAAATGTATCCATGGAACTCTTCATCTTGTATAGTTATTTCAGTGGTGTAGGAGATGAGGAAAACAATGTCTTATGAATGCTGTCATGAATATTGCTTAAAGGGGTGAGATATTTTAATACATATTTTAGAAATATGGAGAGGGGGGAAGGAGCTCTTTATATACTCTAGAACATGGTAATCACACTAAACCTGAGTAGGTTCCTTCCTGTGAATGTACACAATTTTGAATTTCTGTGTTGTTTATGATTCAAAATATTAGAACCTAGATTTCTCACACAAATATATTTTAAATAAAGATGGGCAATATCAAAATGCACAAATATTGCGTCTAGAATTGGCAGCTAGGTTAGAAAACTTGATATCCCTGAGGTTATCTCATAGGGTCAAAAAGGGAAACAGATTTCAATGCTGCCTAGAAGCTTTCACAAAAAACCATCCCAGCACAATCTAAGTTGTTTCCACAGCACAGGCTGGACACAGGTCAAAGGGGATGATACTCATCAGAAAGGATGGAGAAGTGATATGACTTCTCACTTTCTGGAAAAAAAAAAAAAAACGGGACTCCTGGGTGGCTCAGTGGTTGAGTGTCTGCCTTTGGCTCAGGGCATGATCCCGGAGTCCTAGGAAGTCCCACATCCGACTTCCTGCATGGAGCTTGCTTCTCCTTCTGCCTATGTCTCTGCCTCTCTCTCTGTGTTTCTCATGAATAAATAAGTAAAATATTTAAAAGAAAAATCATTGACAAATTAATTTAGTGATTTGTTTTCTGCTCTCACTTGATTTAAGCTAATTGTGATCCTCCAACATCTTTTTGAGTACTGTATTCTCAATTTTCAAGACAATATTTATAAGAGTAGTTATTCAATAAATTCTTATTGAGGACATGCATGAATTGATGAGTTGAAGAGAAGAGCCTCATGGAAGGTTGATTTAATGAATAAACCTAGATATGAAAGGTCTGAGAAATATATATTGAACTCTTAAAATTCATTGAAAAAATAATGTAAAATTCCAGGACTGTGACTAAATTTCTTTCTAAACAATTCTTAACAGTTTTGTAAAGACAAAGTCTTTTTATTTTTGACTTTAAAAGAGAATTGAATATTAATATAAAATGGTTCTGTTTGGTGGCATAAATTGGGGCAACCTCCTAAACATAATATAAGTGATTAAGGATTGAAAGCAAATTACTTGATAATTAAAAAGAGGAGCTAAAATGTAGCTAACCCACTGAAGGTTAAAAGAAATGGCAATATTGATACAAAGGAATGCAAGCAGAAAACTAAAGATGCAATTAACTCAATTATAAAAATAGATTAAAAACTGAAGATAATTTTTATAACTATGAAATTTATTAGGCAGTAGACTGAGCTCCAGGGAACATATGTAGATTTTGCACTCTGCATCATGGAACAACTGAATGCATTGAACATGTAAGAGGGAATAGTCCTTTACTAAGAATGAATTGAATAGATGAACTAACATAGTTCCCATTTGTAATTGCTCTCATTGTTCTCAATCTTTGACTACAAAAGTATATAAAGCTAATAGTCTCCTGAAGCCCAGACGTCGCTGCTCAGGAGGGCAGAGGAAGCTCTTCGGCTGGGCCGCAGGAGGGGCCTTGGCCGGCCAGGGCCCAGGGAGCAGTGGCGGGAGCTGCCCAAACTCGGGGCGGGGGTGGATCTCTCCCACCTGGTCCACCCATGCTTGTGATGCCCAATGTTCTGTGCCTCTGCTCTAACCAACAGACATATGACTACAAAGGAGCGAAACAAGATGGGCCATTTACCAAACCAGGAGGGACACATGAGCTAAGGAATGAACTCAGGGAGGTGAGGGAAGAGCTCAAGGAAAAAATGACGAGATCAAACAGATAAACGGCGTAATGGACAAGGATTTTGATAAACTCCAGGAATTTTTGGAGATTATGAAGGAAATGCAGAAGGATATGGACGAGAAGATGGATGTTTTAATAAATATATGGAAGAACAGCAAGCTTCCCCTTAGAAGAGGGCCAAAGGAACAGCAGGAACTCAGACTGATAGGAAAAACAGACATAGACCCCCAGCTCCGGCTCAAGAAAATGGATGGAGCAGATGGAACACCACTCTCTCTTCACAAGAAGATCATGGCCCTACAAAAGACAAAGAAGGACCCTCTGGATTCCCTTCATCAATGCGGGACCTACTGCGAAAAATGTTTGTTGAGTGCCCTAAAGAACAACTACAATCAGGGCAGCAGAAAACTTCCATGCCACGCCTGGCCACCCTTTTCATCCTTGGCCTCTGGAGATGCTTTTTGATTTATCTGTGCTTCAAGCCCTACACGGGGGAGGACGACATGCTCCCAAGCTAGCACACTGGCAGCTCCGGCTCTTCCTCCCCCTGCTCCTTGAGCTGCACAGTAAAGGCTTGTGGCCCTCTGACCTACCACCCTGCCCCAGGCCTGCCCCCACCGGGAGATTAAAATCATCACTTAAAACCAAAAAAAAAAAAAAAAAAAAAAAATAGTAGTTAAAATAGTAGTTAATAGTAGTTAAAATGTATTAAATAAAAGAATTGATGTTGCCAATTAAGGCATAGGTTAAATATTATATAAAATATCAAATTTTAGATTTATAGTAAAATGTATTGTCCAGATTGCGGCTGAAGTAAATTATTTAAATGAGTGCTACTATTAACTTTTATGATCAGAATTTTATTGTTCTTGGATGGCATGTGAATATTTTTATTAAATTGCTTTGCTTTAATTTGATGAGTAACAAGTAAAAAAATTAAAATCAGAAGAAATTACAATTTCCAAATAATAGGCAAATTTTTACTTAAACTCATACATAGAGGCATATATATATATATATATAATCATTTTCAATATTTTAACCTAAGTTAACTTCAATCATGCCTAAAACAGAGATGATGTATCACCATTTTATCACAGAGACTTTTCTGTCAAATCAACTAAAATATTTCAGAATACTAAAAAGTACAATTTTCTGGAAATGGTTCAAAAGGTGAAGCCCAAAAGCTCACAGTTTCTAGTTGTGTAAGGTAAGGTAAATTATTTATCTCTTTAAAATGTTTCAACATTAGGGCACCTGGGTGGTGCAGTAGGTTAAATGTAGGACTTTTGGGTTTTGCTCAGATCGTGATCTCAGGGCCATAAGATGGAGCCCTCTCCAGGCTGAGCACAGAGTCTGCTTAAGTTTCTCCCTCTGCCTCTCCCCTCACTGCCCAAAACAAATAAATAAATCTTTAAAAAAATGTTTCAACATTAATTCACTAAAATATAGATTAAAAATCAATGTAATTCACCATATCACAAAATAAAGATGAAATAATACATAGTCATCACAATAAATGAACATTAAAGCATTGACAAAATCCAAAATCCATTTATGATGAAATTTTTTGGGATTTTTAGAAATGAAATATAGCTTTTTTGACATCCTCTCCCCTCCCAAAAAAATTCCATATAAAAGCCTACTGACAATATCCTATTTATACATAATGATGAAAGGCAATTTCCCCTCTAAGAACAGATTTAAAAAGAAGATGTGCTCTTTTACCACTCATGTTTAATATTACAGTGGAGGCTTAAGTGATGCAATAATGCAAGCAAAATGAATGAAAAGCAAAGAAATTGAGAAAACGAAATACAATTTTCTTTATTTGTAGACAATGTGAATATTGACCTAGATAACACAAATAATTCACAAACAAGCTACTAGAAATAATTGATTTGGGAATTGTTGTAGACTAGAATTGTTGTAATATTCTAGTTCAATAAAAATCTTGCTATATATCTTGCTATCTATTTTAGCAAAGAATGGTTTTAATTTAAATGAAATATAAATAAAATTAATTTAATTTAAATATAAAGATAAAAATAAATTTAAATACAGTACCACTTAAAATTACACAAGTGAACATGAAATACTAATGGAAGGAATCAAGGAAGATCTCGTATGAGAAAGTGTAGAGTGTTTATGGAATAGTAGCATCAGTATGGCTAAGAAATCAATTCTTTCCAAATTGTCCTATAAACTGAATACATTCTTTATCAAAGTTCCATTAGGATTTTGTGGAACTTAACAAAATGGTTCTAAAATTTATAACCAAATGTAAAGAAACTAGAATAGTTTCTAGAGATAATTTTTAAAAAGAACAAACTTATAGGAAAAATACTACTTATTAACAAGACATCTATAATCCTAAATAACCAAGCATATATTGTCAATGGAACAGAAGAAGATAAAAGAACAGAATAAAATCTGGAATTAGACCCATATATAGAAGGTCGATTTTCAAGAAAGTTGCAAAGGCAATTCAGTTGGCATCCTTTAGTATTTTAACGAGAGGTGCCGAGACAATTAGGCATGTATATAAAAATGAAAGCTGAATAATTTCTCACCCAATCTTTAATAATTAACTCCAAATTGACCATAAATTTTATTTTAAAACATAACTTTTAAACAATTCATGAAGAAAATACAACAGAAAAAGATGTGTGACACTGGTGTGGTTGACATTGCTTAGATACAGATCCACAGTCACATTTTTTAAAAATCTATGTGGGTATTCAATGGAGATTAAAAGCTTTTCCAATGCCAAAGATACTTGTAAGAGAATGAAAAAACAAACCATCAACTCCAAGAAAATATTTTCAGAACTCATATCTAATAAAGGATCTATAATCACAATATATACACATCTCTCAACACTGATCAATAGGACTCCTGGCTTCCTTTAGAACATAGAAAGCTGGAGTTAGCAGCATTTCCATGCAGAGCAAAACCAAAAACCTGAAAGATCGCACAGTGAGCAAGTTCCTTAAACCCATCTGAGAACTGATATGGTGGAGAAATCTGAGGGAAGAGGGTGCCTGCAGGGCCCGGCAGACAGGAGCACCTACTTTGCATGAGCAGAGGCTGGGAAACATTGGGAGAGAGTTCAACCATTTACTCTAACAGATCACCAGGAATGGACTACGGCAGAGTGAGGGAACCCAGAAGCCTCGGGGTTTGGAGCTAAGGGGATGCTCAGTTCTCACTCCCAGGTAATTTTCAGGCACTGTAGTGAGTGCAGCCATGTGGGAAAGCACTGGGAGCAGGATCTCATGGTCAGGGCCTTGGGAGTAGGAAGAGTGCCACTGCACAAGACTCGACCTGGACTCTTCTCTCATATTCCTAATAGCAAAGGTCTTATATTACTGGAGAAGTGCAATAAATGTGTTTATAAGTGATGAAGGTGCTGGTGAAAACCCCATGGAACTAGAGGAGGGGAAGAAGAACAACAACAACAACAACAACAACAACAAAAAAAAAAAAAAAAAAACAAAACAAAGGAAACAATCATAAAAAGAAAGATGGAAAGAGGAAAGACAGAAAGAAGAGAAAGGAAAAGGAAAGAAAAGAAAGAAAGAAAAAAGAAAGGAAAGAAAGGAAAGGAAAGGAAAGGAAAGGAAAGGAAAGGAAAGGAAAGGAAAGGAAAGAAGAAAAGAAAAGAAAAAAAGAAAAGAAAAGAAAAGAAAAGAAAAGAAAAGAAAAAAGAAAAGAAAAGAAAAGAAAAAAAGAAAAGAAAAGAAAAGAAAAGAAAAGAAGAAAAGAAAAGAAAAGAAAAGAAAGGAAAAGAAAGAAAAAAGAACAGAACAGAACAGGAGGGAGGGTGGGGGGAAGGAAGGAAGGAAGGAAGGAAGGAAGGAAGGAAGGAAGGAAGGAAAGAGGAAGGAAGGAAGGAAGGAAGGAAGGAAGGAAGGAAGGAAGGAAGGAAGGAAGGAAAGAGGAAGGAAGGAAGGAAGGAAGGAAGGAAGGAAGGAAGGAAGGAAGGAAGGAAGGAAGGAAGGAAGGAAAAAATGGGAAAGAAGGAAGGAAGGAGGAAAGAAATTTTATCTGTGGGCCAGGGGCAGGAATGCATTCTGAGCTGTTTCTTGGCTGAGAATGGGACACACCATTTCCAAAGCCACACCTAGAACAAAGTGTGAGGCCACACCTAGAACAAAATGGGCTTACTGGGAATGACTGGGAAGAGAAATCTAACATGACCCACCTCAACCAGCAACCAGCAAGGATAAGCAGCAGTCTGCAGTAAGGGAAGGACATGTGTAGGAAGGGAAATAGTCTTTGATGGGCAGTACACAGGACAGACCAGCTCTGAGGCCGAGGCAGAGCTAGAAGAGAGGGACAGACAGACAAGCCCACACCTGGAATACCTATGCCAAGGGGAGGCCTGGAAGCCTGTGTTGCTAATGCTGACCTCTGTGACAACAAATCTCAAACCACCCCACTCCTGACCACATTGACCTGATCGCCCACCCTAAAGGCCTACCTAGCAGAAGAAAAGGCACGATGATTTTCAGGCAGAAAAACTGTAGTTTTGCATCTCCTGCCCTTCATAAAATATTTGATGTTCAATGCATGATGCTGATGTTTACATAAAACAAAAACAATGACGACCAAGAAAAGAAAATCTCAAAGAAGAAAACAACCAGCCAACAGAAACAGACTGAGATAGGACCAGGTTATTGGGATAACCAGAGAGAGAATTGAAAATATCTGTGAATTGTGTTCTGAAAGCTCTAGTGGAAATAATGGACATCACAAGAGATCGGGTGAGTAAATTCAGCAGAGAAATGAAAACTCCCCGACAAAAAGCAAATGGAAAGGCAAGGAATGAAACGCATAGTAAAGGAGATGATAAACACCTACCATGGGTTCATCAGTATATCTCAAATAGCTTAGAAAACATTTGGTTCCCTTGAAGAGGAGCTAGTTCCAACTGTGCAATCTGTGACAAACACACACACAAAAGAAGGCAGAAGCACAATAAACAAAACACACATTCACATAGAACAGAGCATCCAAGACCTAGGGAGCAGCAAATGACTCAGCTTACTTGTAAGTGAAAGCCTGGAAGTACAAAAGAGAAAATTGGGCAGGTGATATGTATGAAGAAATAGTGGCCAAGAATTATGTGAACAAAAGCCACCAAACCACAGGTCTCAGAAACTCAAAAGATTTTTAAAGACGAGTGGAGGGAGAAGAGAAACCACACGTGCAGAGAAACAAAGATAGCAGTTAGAGGCGATGTCTCAAAACTAAGTAAGCCAAACTCAGTTTCTTCAACGTTGGAAAAAAGAAACAAAACTAAGCAAGCAAGACATTGCAGTGACTTAATTAAAACACTGAACATCACATCACAAGAACTGGACTTCTACCACAGGCAAAATTATCTTAGAAAAAGAAATTTAAATTATCGTTTGTAATTCTCATTATGTGTGTGCCACATCCTTCATGGTTGTCTTATAGACCGTGGCTATTCTTATTCTCTCTCTCTCTTTTTTTTTTTTTTTTTTCAATTTTTGCTTTTCAGAGTCTCTATTGATACATCCTCCTGCTGAGAGTCTTTCCTCTGCTGGGTCCAGGCTACGAATAAACCCTCCGAAGGCCTTCATTTCTGTTATAGTGCTTATTACCTTCAGCATTTCTTTTGGGTTCTTTCTTAGGATTTCCATCTTCCTGCTTTCATTGTCCATCTGTTCTTGCATGCTGTCCACTTTATCCATTAGATTGCCCGTGATTTCATAGTTGTTTTAAATTCCCAGTCTGGTAATTCCGACACCCCTGCCATGTCTGATTCTGATGCTTGCTCTCTCTCCTTGAACTATGTTTTTTTTGCTTTTGTTTTTGATTTTTTTTTTTTTTTTTTTTTTTTTTTTTTTTTTTTTTGCCTTGTAACTGTTTAGCAATAGCCAGATATGACATATCCTGGATAAAGGAACTGCTGGAAATAGGCCTTTGGGTCGTGGCGATAGGTATGGGGCAGGGGAAGTGTTCTGTGATCCTAGGATTGCCTCCCAGTCGCTGGTGAGCCTATGTCTCTGGATTGGACACTTGATGGAGGTTTTTCTCACTTTTCCTTTTCTCTCCAGCTCAGGAGGGACAGGATAGCAAGAGCTGGCTGGGGCTGCATTATTTCCCTTTTTCCAGATCAGGTAGGCTCAGATGATGCCCCAGCAGGTTAGATTCTGGTTAACTGGTTTCTCCTGGGGGGCAGCCTTGTTAAGAAAAACCAAGTGCTCTGGGGATTTCAAAGCAATTCCTTTTCCTGGTCCCCTGTACAAGCACAAAGGGATTTTTCTCGGATGTTTATTGTCGCAACACAGTTGAGCTGCTGGAGGTGAATCTCACAATATCGTGGGCACCCCCTAATATTAGGTCTTCCTGGAATGTGTGATTCTCACACTTGTCCACGCTGAGCCTCCAGCAAATTAGCAATTTATTACAGTAGGTTTTCCCCATGTGGTTCCAATTCCCAGCGTGTCCACCTCCTGAGTCTGCACAGGGGCAGCTGTCTCTCTGATCTGGGTGGGTTTGGGGGAACGGTGTGGGCAGCAATCTGCCCTGTCTTCTCCTCCTCATTATGGATTCAAGAAGAGTTTTCATTTTTCAGTTTCTTCAGCATTTCACTTGCTGTTAGGATGGACTGGCAACTTCCAAGCTCCTTACATGGGGAACCAGAAATGAGCAGTGTCGCTCTCTTGTTTCCTCATGGGTGGCTCTCCTTCTCTTAACAAAATCTATTGCAACCAGCTCCTCTTCTTTGCCAGAAAACGGAAGTGTACTATGTCCTGCATATGTCAACATTAGAAGGGAGTGGCCTGTCCTCTAAGGTCCCTCTTCTGATCTAGTCATAGTACAGACATTCTGGTGAAACTGTATTTCAGTGTCATGAGGAAATGCGACAAGTTGAAAAAATGTTGGATAACATTTGGCCACGACCATCTGCCAACGAGATCTTAGAATCTGATGTCTATAAGCATGTACGATTCTGCAATTAAGCCCCAATAATGCTACTTCTATCAATTTACAGCCAATACAACAAATTGAGGAGGTTAGTAAGGCTTATGTGGAGCTTTACTGATAAAAAGTTTTGTGCATGCTTTACTCTGTTGATTTTGCATTTATACTGTATTTATCATTATTATTTCCACATTACAGGTCATGCAGCAGAGACTCAGAAAGAAAAAATGCTCTGCCCTAGAGAACTTTAGATGTGAACTTTGAAACCTCCATTTTTTTTTTTAAAGATTTTATTTATTTACCCATGAGAGACACAGTGACATAGGCAGAAGGAGAAGCAGGCTTCCCACAGAGATCCCCATGCGGGACTCCATCCCACAACCCCAGGATCTGACCTGAGCCAAAGGCAGACACTCAACCACTGAGCCACCTAGGTGCCCCCAAACCTACATTTTTTTTTATCCTATATTTTATTTTATATTTTTTACTTCGGTTCACAATTGATTTATACAGAGATTGCCCCCTAAAATAGATTACAGTTTTATAGCACAGACTTGGAAAAACAGAGACCTCTTCCACACCAAAGTTGGTGAAATATATATCCCAGGCTTATTACTGTAAGTGTATAAAATCTCTCCTTTTGTAGAAACAATGTTCTTGATTTAACGTTGGAGAGGCTGAATAATCAATCAAATAACAAATTTTTTACCTTAACTGTAAATATAATCTGAGTGCATTGTAGATTTCAATTTGCAATTTATCAATCGCTTGATAGATGATAGAAAACTTCTTCCAAAGAGCCTTGTTAACTGAGTTTTGCAATGCCATATGATATTAATCATAGGTTTCAAACATGTCATGCTTTTAATTTCCCAGTGATCCATACTCTTCAACACTTGTCCTCAATTTTAATGTTTAAAAGGAGCATTTAATGAGAATTTCTTCTTGGTGGCAGCCAGTGACTCCACATGAAGGCATTAAGGTATTTTCCTTTCTTTAAAAACTATTGATCTCATATGTTTCGATTCTGCCAGAAGCATTTCCCTCTTGGCCACCTAAAAATAAAGACAGCCTTACCCAACACTAATGTACCATTCTATTTTCAGTGAGTGACTGTTTTGTTTTGTTGATTGATTTAATTGAGGGCACAAAAAGTAAGCCTATTTATGCTTGTTATGAAGAGATGGAGGGAAGGGTTTCACAAACCCACAGAGGGACAACCCCGGTGTCCCTGGAAAGATTCATGGAGAGGAAAAGGCTGTTTTCAGCTGTGAATCAGGAAAGACATGTGTGTCCTTAAAAAAAATTGCTGCTGAAATAGAATAGTATTGTACAGGCAGGGTAGCTCCTTGGCAATTATAATACCACCTAGGTATGAAAAAGTAAAAGAATACTTTGTGTTTTGTATTTTATTATTATTTTTTAACTATGAAAAAATTTCCAGGACAGCTTGGAGGATATATAATGGACAGTATTACTCCTTTTGCCTTTAGATGCTCCTTCATCAATCTGGAAGAAAGAATGAAACAGATTTAGGTTTGCTGTTCCATGCTCGCATCTTCGAGTCTGTCTCTGTATAGTTTATCATTTAAAAAAAATGGTGGGT
This sequence comes from Canis aureus, assembly GCF_053574225.1. Lineage (NCBI taxonomy): Eukaryota > Metazoa > Chordata > Mammalia > Carnivora > Canidae > Canis > Canis aureus. Next base: position 7,223,223 of record NC_135611.1, on the reverse strand, counting down.
GGCTTGTAAAAACCTGGGTGGCTCAGTGATTGAGCGTCTGCCTTTGGCTCAGGTCATGATGCTGAGGTCTTGAGATTGAGTCCCGCATCAGGCTCTCTGCCTGTGTCTGTGCCTCTCTCTGTGTCTCTCATGAATAAATAAATAAGATATTAAAAAAATTAAAATAGCAGACTGTAAAACAGACTTGACAATATGAACATCAAATAACAAACACAGGTTTGCTTACTCCTGGCCTGACCACACCAGCTTGGGATGCAGAAAAAAAACAGGATTATCATTATCTCCGGAAGGCAGTTTGGCTATGGACTGGTCCAATTTGAGTGTGGGCCCCCTTTCCACACCTCTCCACACCTGCTTAGGAAAACATTCCTTCCAAATTAAGATGTTGTTCTGCCTTAGAGGATGTGAAATGGATAAAGTTCTCTCTACCTTTACACCATGTGGAAATCACTGACAAAATGATCCTGAATATGTATTTGTGCTAATAAACACAACTTCTATAGTGTGTGATTTGGTGTCTAGTTTTCAATATATTACAGATACACCATAGATCATATCTCATTAATATTTTGTCCACTTAAAATGGCAAGAATTATCTTAAAATAACGATCCAAATGAAAAGCAACCTGTAGCAAACATAGGGTTGTGTTTTAATCAGAGTCTGTGTTTGAAATGGTTAGGTACATTTGTTCTATGGTGTTTTAAGATGAATAATCCCATTAACTCTTCAATGGGACTGTAATTATTTTTTGCAAATTGAATGTGGAGTTTAAAGAGATGATGTGATGATATATATTTTTTTAAATTAAATTCATGATTCCTGGAAATCAGAAGTAATGCAGAGTTTAACATCTGGCTAAAAATAACAAACTAACTTTTAAGGGAATAGGCGCATCGCCTTCATGTACGAATGCTTGGCATCTAATTTACTCTTGAAGAATGAAAATGGAAAAGAAAGAGAGATTTCATGACCTGATCCTTTATAAAAGCAGTCCAAGTAGAAGGCTAGTAGCTCAGCTGAGAGGTCATGGAAAGCCAGAGGAGAAAATTGTAGCATATGTGGCAATAAGATTTTTTAAGGGATACCTGGTTTTGTCAGACCCATTGATCTCCTTATACCATTTACAAGAATTGATTTAAATATTAGTCTTATTTGCTTCTTCCTGAAATTAACAAGCTGAAACCATTCTGTTAGCTTACTTGTGTTAGACATGCAAGTCGACACTGTTTTATGAGAACAATTAATATAATCTGTCAAAGTTGAGGAAACTCTTCATTTACAAATATTTCTATTAGATTTTCAGTTATTTGAGCTGAACTTTGATTTCTATGTTGTGTAATATAAATTTATATATGAGCCACTTCTTATAGAAGCTCTATCATAATTTTTTGCAAAATCAGTTTTTCCTCATTTTTCAACTTTTTGTGTAATCCCAATTCTACAAAAATGTTGCAGGGCTAATTCATTTATGAATTCATTTGTTCTGCAGAGCCAAATAACTCGTGGAACCTACCTTTAAGGGCTTAAAATCTGGGTGGATACAGACAAATATACAGATACTTTCATATCTAACAAAGTGTGTTATGAAGAGTGAACAAGAAATAAATTTAACTAGAAGTTGTTTTCACATAAGAGGGTGTCATTTATCTGAATGATAGGAAATTCATAAAGTTTAGGTAAGAGGTGAATTGGAGCAAAGCTACTCTGGATTAATAGAATAGTTTGAACAATGTCTTAGAGACTAAAATATAAAGCATGTTTTTAGAACCGTAAGCAGTTGATGTCAAATTACATATATGGTATGGGAGGGGAGGGGCACGATGGCGAAAGAGTAGGGTCCCCAAGTCACCTGTCCCCACCAAATTACCTAAATAACCTTCAAATCATCCTGAAAATCTACGAATGCGGCCTGAGATTTAAAGAGAGAACAGCTGGAACGCTACAGTGAGAAGAGTTCGCGCTTCTATCAAGGTAGGAAGACGGGGAAAAAGAAATAAAGACACAAAAGGCCTCCAAGGGGGAGGGGCCCCGCGAGGAGCCGGGCTGAGGTCGGGGCGAGTGTCCCCAGGACAGGAGAGCCCCGTCCCGGAGGAGCAGGAGCTGCACCGACCTTCCCGGGGGAAAGGGGCTCCAGGGAGGTGGAGCAGGACCCAGGAGGGCGGGGATGCCCTCGGGCTCCCGGGGACACTAACAGGCACCTGCGCCCCGGGAGATGCGCCGAGCTCCCTAAGGGGTGCAGCGCGCACGGCGGGGCCCGGCGGGACCCGGAGCAGCTCGGGGGGGCTCGGGGGCGGCTCCGCGGAGGGGGCTGCGGGGCGGGAGGAGCTCGGGGGCTCGGGGGCGGCTCCGCGGAGGGGGCTGCGGGGCGGGAGGAGCTCGGGGGCTCGGGGGCGGCTCCGCGGAGGGGGCTGCGGGGCGGGAGCAGCTCGGGGGGCTCGGGGACGGCTCCGCGGAGGGGGCTGCGGGGCGGGAGCGCGAATCCAACAGCGCAGGCTCCCGAGCACAGGGCGCCGGGACACACTCAGGATCCGGCCTCCCCCGGGACAGGCAGAGGCCGGGAGGGCCCAGGACAGCGAGGACGCTCCTGCCCCAGCTGAGCAGATCAGCGGCCCCGCCCGGAGCCTCCAGGCCCTGCAGACGGAGTTCCTGCCGGAGCTGAATCCAGGTTTCCAGAGCTGCCCCGCCACTGGGGCTGTTCCTCCTGGGGCCTCACGGCGTAAAAAACCCCCACTGAGCCCTGCACCAGGCAGGGGGCAGAGCAGCTCCCCCAAGTGCTAACACCTGAAAATCAGCACAACAGGCCCCTCCACCAGAAGACCAGCTAGACGGACAGGTTCCAGGGGAAGTCAAGGGACTTAAAGTACACAGAATCAGAAGATACTGCCCCGTGTTTTTTTTTTTTTTTTTTCCTCTTTTGTTTTGTTTTGCTTTTTGATTTGTTTCCTTCCCCCACCCTTTTTTTCCTTTCTTTTTCTTTCTCTTTTTCTTCTTTTTTTTTCTTCCTTTTTTTTTTTTCTCTTTCTCTTTTCTTTCCTTCTTTCTCTCCTCTCTTTTTCTCCTTTTCCCAGTACAACTTGCTTTTGGCCACTCTGCACTGAGCAAAATAACTAGAAGGAAAACCTCACCTCAAAAGAAAGAATCAGAAACAGTCCTCTCTCCCACAGAGTTACAAAATCTGGATTACAATTCAATGTCAGAAAGCCAATTCAGAAGCACTATTGTACAGCTACTGGTGGCTCTAGAAAAAAGCATAAAGGACTCAAGAGACTTCATGACTGCAGAATTTAGATCCAATCAGGCAGAAATTAAAAATCAATTGAATGAGATGCAATCCAAACTAGAAGTCCTAACGACGAGGGTTAACGAGGTGGAAGAACGAGTGAGTGACGTAGAAGACAAGTTGATGGCAAAGAGGGAAACTGAGGAAAAAAGAGACAGACAATTAAAAGACCATGAAGACAGATTAAGAGAAATAAACGACAGCCTGAGGAAGAAAAACCTACGTTTAATTGGTGTTCCTGAGGGCGCCGAAAGGGCCAGAGGGCCAGAATATGTATTTGAACAAATCATAGCTGAAAACTTTCCTAATCTGGGAAGGGAAACAGGCATTCAGATCCAGGAAATAGAGAGATCCCCCCCCCAAAATCAATTAAACCATTCAACACCTCGACATTTAACAGTGAAGCTTGCAAATTCCAAAGATAAAGAGAAGATCCTTAAAGCAGCAAGAGACAAGAAATCCCTGACTTTTATAGGGAGGAGTATTAGGGTAACAGCAGAGCTCTCCACAGAGACCTGGCAGGCAAGAAAGGGCTGGCAGGATATATTCAGGGTCCTAAATAAGAAAAAACATGCAACCAAGAATACTTTATCCAGCAAGGCTCTCATTCAAAATGGAAGGAGAGAGAAAGAGCTTCCAAGATAGGCAGCAACTAAAAGAATATGTGACCTCCAAACCAGCTCTGCAAGAAGTTTTACGGGGGACTCTTAAAATTCCCCTTTAAGAAGAAGTTCAGTGGAACAATCCACAAAAACAAGGATTGAATAGATATCATGATGACACTAAACTTATATCTCTCAATAGTAACTCTGAACGTGAACGGGCTTAATGACCCCATCAAAAGCACAGGGTTTCAGACTGGATAAAAAAGCAGGACCCATCCATTTGCTGTCTACAAGAGACTCATTTTAGACAGAAGGACACCTGTAGCCTGAAAATAAAAGGTTGGAGAACAATTTACCATTTGAATGGTCCTCAAAAGAAAGCAGGGGTAGCCATCCTTATATCAGATAAACTAAAATTTACCCCGAAGATTGTAGTGAGAGATGAAAAGGGACACTATCTCATACTTAAAGGAACTATCCAACAAGAGGACTTAACAATCCTCAATATATATGCCCCGAATGTGGGAGCTGCCAAATATATATCAATTAATAACCAAAGTGAAGAAATACTTAGATAATAATACAATTATACTTGGTGACCTCAATCTAGCTCTTTCTATACTCGATAGGTCTTCTAAGCACAACATCTCCAAAGAAACGAGAGCTTTAAATGATACACTGGACCAGATGGATTTCACAGATATCTACAGAACTTTACATCCAAACTCAACTGAATACACATTCTTCTCAAGTGCACATGGAACTGTCTCCAGAATAGACCACATACTGGGTCACAAATCGGGTCTGAACCGATACCAAAAGATTGGGATCGTCCCCTGCATATTCTCAGACCATAATGCCTTGAAATTAGAACTAAATCACAACAAGAAGTTTGGAAGGACCTCAAACACGTGGAGGTGAAGGACCATACTGCTAAAAGATGAAAGGATCAACCAGGAAATTAAGGAAGAATTAAAAAGATTCATGGAAACTAATGAGAATGAAGACACAACCATTCAAAATCTTTGGGATGCAGCAAAAGCAGTCCTAAGGGGGAAATACATCACAATACATGCATCCATCCAAAAACTGGAAAGAACTCAAATACAAAAGCTAACCTTACACATAAAGGAGCTAGAGAAAAAACAGCAGATGGACCCTACGTCCAGCAGAAGAAGAGAGTTAATAAAGATTTGAGCAGAACTCAATGAAATCGAGACCAGAAGAACTGTGGAACAGATCAACAGAACCAGGAGTTGGTTCTTTGAACGAATTAATAAGATAGATAAACCATTAGCCAGCCTTATTAAAAAGAAGAGAGAGAAGACTCAAATTAATAAAATCATGAATGAGAAAGGAGAGATCACTACCAACACCAAAGAAATACAAACAATTTTAAAAACATATTATGAACAGCTATACGCCAATAAATTAGGCAATCTAGAAGAAATGGACGCATTCCTGGAAAGCCACAAACTACCAAAACTGGAATGGGAAGAAATAGAAAACCTGAACAGGCCGATAACCAGGGAGGAAATTGAAGCAGTCATCAAAAACCTCCCAAGACACAAGAGTCCAGGCCCAGATGGCTTCCCAGGGGAATTCTATCAAACGTTTAAAGAAGAAATCATACCTATTCTCCTAAAGCTGTTTGGAAAGATAGAAAGAGATGGAGTATTTCCAAATTCGTTCTATGAGGCCAGCATCACCTTAATTCCAAAACCAGACAAAGACCCCACCAAAAAGGAGAATTACAGACCAATATCCCTGATGAACATGGATGCAAAAATTCTCAACAAGATACTGGCCAATAGGATCCAACAGTACATTAAGAAAATTATTCACCATGACCAAGTAGGATTTATCCCCGGGACACAAGGCTGGTTCAACACCCGTAAAACAATCAATGTGATTCATCATATCAGCAAGAGAAAAACAAAGAACCATATGATCCTGTCAATAGATGCAGAGAAAGCATTTGACAAAATACAGCATCCATTCCTGATCAAAACTCTTCAGAGTGTAGGGATAGAGGGAACATTCTTTGACATCTTAAAAGCCATCTACGAAAAGCCCACAGCAAATATCATTCTCAATGGGGAGCACTGGGAGCCTTTCCCCTAAGATCAGGAACAAGACAGGGATGTCCACTCTCACCACTGCTGTTCAACATAGTACTGGAAGTCCTAGCCTCAGCAATCAGACAACAAAAAGACATTAAAGGCATTCAAATTGGCAAAGAAGAAGTCAAACTCTCCCTCTTTGCCGATGACATGATACTCTACATAGAAAACCCAAAAGTCTCCACCCCAAGATTGCTAGAACTCATACAGCAATTCGGTAGCGTGGCAGGATACAAAATCAATGCCCAGAAGTCAGTGGCATTTCTATACACTAACAATGAGACTGAAGAAAGAGAAATTAAGGAGTCAATCCCATTTACAATTGCACCCAAAAGCATAAGATACCCAGGAATAAACTTAACCAAAGAGGTAAAGGATCTATACCCTCAAAACTATAGAACACTTCTGAAAGAAATTGAGGAAGACACAAAGAGATGGAAAAATATTCCATGCTTATTGATTGGCAGAATTAATATTGTGAAAATGTCAATGTTACCCAGGGCAATTTACACGTTTAATGCAATCCCTATCAAAATACCATGGACTTTCTTCAGAGAGTTAGAACAAATTATTTTAAGATTTGTGTGGAATCAGAAAAGACCCCGAATAGCCAGGGGAATTTTAAAAAAGAAAACCATATCTGGGGGCATCACAATGCCAGATTTCAGGTTGTCCTACAAAGCTGTGGTCATCAAGACAGTGTGGTACTGGCACAAAAACAGACACATAGATCAATGGAACAGAATAGAGAACCCAGAAGTGGACCCTGAACTTTATGGTCAACTAATATTCCATAAAGGAGGAAAGACTATCCACTGGAAGAAAGACAGTCTCTTCAATAAATGGTGCTGGGAAAATTGGACATCCACATGCAGAAGAATGAAACTAGACCACTCTCTTGCACCATACACAAAGATAAACTCAAAATGGATGAAAGATCTAAATGTGAGACAAGATTCCATCAAAATCCTAGAGAAGAACACAGGCAACACCCTTTTTGAACTCGGCCACAGTAACTTTTTGCAAAATACATCCACGAAGGCAAGAGAAACAAAAGCAAAAATGAACTATTGGGACTTAATCAAGATAAGAAGCTTCTGCACAGCAAAGGATGCAGTCAACTAAACTAAAAGACAACCTACAGAATGGGAGAAGATATTTGCAAATGACGTATCAGATAAAGGGCTAGTTTCCAAGATCTATAAAGGACTTATTCAACTCAACACCAAAGAAACAAACAATCCAATCATGAAATGGGCAAAAGACATGAACAGAAATCTCACAGAGGAAGACATAGACATGGTCAACATGCACATGAGAAAATGCTCTGCATCACTTGCCATCAGGGAAATACAAATCAAAACCACAATGTGATACCACCTCACACCAGTGAGAATGGGGAAAATTAGCAAGGCAGGAAGCCACAAATGTTGGAGAGGATGCGGAGAAAAGGGAACCCTCTTACACTGTTGGTGGGAATGTGAACTGGTGCAGCCACTCTGGAAAACTGTGTGGAGGTTCCTCAGAGTTAAAAATAGACCTGCCCTACGACCCAGCAATTGCACTGTTGGGGATTTACCCCAAAGATTCAGATGCAATGAAACGCCGGGACACCTGCACCCCGATGTTTCTAGCAGCAATGTCCACAATAGCCAAACTGTGGAAGGAGCCTCGGTGTCCATCGAAAGATGAATGGATAAAGAAGATGTGGTTTATGTACACAATGGAATATTACTCAGCTATTAGAAACGACAAATACCCACCATTTGCTTCAACGTGGATGGAACTGGAGGGTATTATGCTGAGTGAAGTAAGTCAGTCGGAGAAGGACAAACATTATATGGTCTCATTCATTTGGGGAATATAAATAATAGTGAAAGGGAATATAAGGGAAGGGAGAAGAAATGTGTGGGAAATATCAGAAAGGGAGACAGAACATAATGACTGCTAACTCTGGGAAATGAACTTGGGGTGGTAGAAGTGGAGGAGAGTGGCGGGTGGGAGTGAATGGGTGACGAGCACTGGGGGTTATTCTGTATGTTGGTGAATTGAACACCAGTAAAAAATAAATAAAAAAAAAACATATATGGTATGGTAATCATTATACAGGACATGAGAGGGAAGAGAAAGAAAGGAGTTTTATAATTAGGTTTTTTCCACCCAAAACCAGACATTAGAGTTATGAGAGCAAAGCCGAGTTGCTTGCATGATTTTTCAGAAATACAAACATATAACTTTTAAGCATAGAGTAGAATCTTTAATGCATATGAAAGTGCACACACTTATGTATTTTTTTAAAAATTGCACCCACTAAATAAGTTAATAAAAAGTAATTGAATAGAATCCAACATCACCAAGTTACCTTCAACCTAATATGAGTTGGATTTTCTGTATTTCCTTATGCCATTTTTTCTTTTTCCTTATTTGCTCTTGTCAACAATGACCTTGAGTCTTACCCACACTTTTTTCTTGACTGAGCATTACCTTTCCTGAATTCTGTGGTCTTTCTTCCTGACAAGCAAAATACCTTTAGCTTTGAAGATTGAGTCTCTTTTTTTGGGAATTGTGACCAATACATGGTTTTATTTTGGTACTTTTAAAAATAATTGCTATATGGCAACAATTTTTATAATGACATTTCAGCTATTAATAAAGAAAAATTTTCTGTGGCTACATGCTACTGTGGGCAGATGAGATTATGAGCTACAGAATCTAAAAACTGGATCTGAATTATGGTTCTGCCATTAACAAGCTAGAAATTTCTTCACTTATAGAGTGATAATATTGGCCATCTATTAAGGTTTTGTGATAATAACAGAATATAGTGTACCGATTCCAGAGGTTTATAGCATAAATGTACAAACACAATTCAATTAAAACCTTGCTGTTTGTATCAAAAATCCTCTGGCTTCACTGCATCCACATCACCTGCTCCTCCCTTTTCTGATTTCACTGTCCCTCTTATTCTCATGGTAAAACATGTCCCTAAACTACAATTCTGAAATTAACATAAATTCCATTAATAAAGAAATAATGTAATATTTAGTAAGCCACCACACTGAGTGCATGTTGAATTGTAAACAATTCCCCTCTTTCAATTTGTCCATGATTCCTTGGAAGGCAGCTACACTAACCACCATACCACCAATGCTCTGGTGCATGATTCCTTGATTTATAATCATGTCCTCTCCATCCCATCCAACTTTTGGAAGTGTTATCATCTCCAATGTCCTGTGTCTGTCACTGCTGTTCTACATTCCACCTGGAACTATTCACCAACACATTCTCCTTCAGTGATTGCTCTGCGGTTTTGCTTATATTCAATAGCAGAAATCCAGTTTCCTGTAACACTCAGAGGCTCAGTTTCTCACCCCTGTCATTAATGACTTTGCAAGATCACACTCACACCACCAATCTTTTCTTCCTGATGTGATCATGTAAGCCACGATAAACGCATAACCTGAGGAATCCATCTTTTTTGGGGAAAGATTTTCTCAATTCCATGTGAAGCTTATTTCCTGTCAACAAAGCTAACACTAGAGAGAGGCTGGTCATCCACTCATGACAGGAGGGCCAGTTAATAAAGTGTGACTCTAAAAGCAGAGATACAGTTCTATCCCTTTGTACATCAGCATGTTAATAAATTAATTTTTGCTATAATATTCTCAGCCTTGAGTAGAGATGATTACAGTATAAATGAGCATTGTGAGGAAAAATGCACAGCAAGTCCAGTGTTGGAAAATAGATGTTAACTGTCATCATTATTACTACCATGATTATAGTCATAGCAGATCTAAGAGCAATCACTCATGCTGTTTTGTGTGGAAAATTGTCTTTTATTTTCTTTCCTTTTTTCTTCCTTTCTTTTTGTTTGGTAAGCATTTTTTCCCTAGTAAAATACTGATATTAACTATAGTGTAATATAATTATTATATTTTATCAGAGATTAACTGGCTGTTTTCAAGGATTCTGTCCACCAGTATTTCCAACTTGCTTGTGAAAATTCAGTCAAAGGTCTACAGATTTCCTCTTGTTCAGTGTGGAGCCTAAGCGGGTCATAAATTGGAGGTGTCTGCATTCTTGTGAGAAAGGTACGACAGTTACTTTCTTCATTTTAGAAGAAATGATTGTCATAAACAAGGTCATCACTTTTTTTTTAATCCGTAGAGCTTATATGCATTATTTTGATGTAACTATTTGAATTTTCTGCCCCAGAGTAAACATTTTAATGCTTTATATCAATATTTGGAAGGGAACTATTTACCATGCTCTGCATTTTTGCTTTATATATCCCTCAGCACAAAGGAGAACTTTTATGATGTTTTTCCATTAATGCATTTGTTTTAAGAAGGCTGGAATTCAGCAACCATTCTTCTTTACTCCTTGATTCATAGATTCTCTAAGGCCCTTGCTTCTTAATGCAGGGTGTATTGATATACTGATTTAATATAGTAGCAGCCCTTATTGAGATATACCTCCCTAATGCCATCGGGAGCAATGAACCAGATAAGACGCTTGCAATATTAAAATCAATTAAAATCTCCCCCTTCAAAAAAAAGTTAAATTGCATTTTTATGATGGAATCAATTTGTAGAGTTGGCTACTGAGCAATTAAGGGAGAAAATTCAGCTGGGATTTCTTGTTTCTCTTCCTTTTTTAGCCAGGGATATAGCTTTGATAAGTTAAGTACTACCAATGTCTACTATTGAAGGCCAAAATAAACTTTTCTCTAAAGTGATGGCTTTAACTTTCACATTTCTGTTTACTTCTACTTAGGATTCTCAAGTTTTAAGCTGTCTAAATCAGTCCGTATTGCTAATTCAGTATCTTGGGAAGGCGCATTGACATTTCAGGGAACCAGGTACAGCGTAATGCATTAGTGCAGGAGGAAAAGAGAAATGCTATCCTCTAAATTATTGATAAATATTTTAAAGGTGAAAGAACTGTGGCATTATAGGAACAGTTCTCATTTACTTCTGTATTCCCTTAAAAACATCAAATGCACTTTAGAATATTAAAATTTCTCTGTCATAGATGTACATCATTACTTATTAGTATGATAGTAATCCATAAATCATATAATGGAGTACTAAATAAATATGTTAGGGGTGCCTAGTGTTAGGTTGAGGGCGAAGGGAAATAAAAAAATGAAAAAAAGGGACACCTGGGTGGCTCAGCAGTTGAGTGTCTGCTGTCAGCTCAGGGCATGATCCTGGGATCCAGGATCGAGTCCCGCATTGGGCTCCATGTGGTGAGCCTTCTTCTCCCTCTGCCTGTGTCTCTGTCTCTCTCATGAATAAATAAATATATATTTTTAAATGAAAAAAAAATGTTACTTAAGGACAGGATATCTAAAAATATATGGAAAACATAAGAGTACCTGAGATTACCAGTATGACAATGTAGAGAGGACTATAAGAACTATAAAAGAGTAATTGAGTATCACTGAGGGCTGGCACTGTTAGCAAACACATTATAAGGAGTTTAAACCTCACCTAAGGTTTCAGGGTTATGTACAATTTAAGTGAGAGAACAACAGAGATGCAGAATGTTACTCAATGTTTTGCCATTTTAAAAGCAAAGACTATAGGGGAGCCTGAGTGACTCGGTCAATTAAGCATCTGCTCTTGAGCTCAAGTCTTGATCCCCCGGATCATGAGTTCAAACCCTATGTTGGGCTCCAAGCTGAACGTGGAGTCTACTTTATTTTTTTTTAAAAGCAAAGACTATATTTTACTAATAAATTGCCCAAATTGCATGTAAGGTGTATTATTTATGGGAACAGGTCCTAGTCAATAAATTCCAGATGTAGTAGTGAGGATCCTCTGCCATTGTAGTTGAAGTCTTTTTGGTTCTCACTGATGAACTTATCATCAGAAGATGGTTACTTCTCTTGAGGGTAAGGCTAAAAGACTACATGGCTTTTGACCTTAAAATCCTCAGACCACTCCCTATAAAAACACATACAAAAGATGAAGAGTGCTATTTTTTCTATGTCTTGTATGGAAACAAAGCCAGGAAGGAATCATCTGTGCAGTAACCGATGGATGATAGGAATCAGCTGTGTAATAATTTATGCAGAAGTTGGTAAAGTTTTAGCTGGGAAGACAGAGAAAGGATCTATTAGAAATAATATATTCTAAGTAATTACTGACAGATCCATTGAGAGGAGAGAAAAACTATGATAAAGGATTTAGAAATTTCAGTTATGAAAGGAGGAAGGACATGTCAGTGATAGTCATAGGATAGTTGTTAAGTAGTGTCTTGATGTGAAAACTTAGGAATTTATATTAAGGAACATAGGGGCTTACCAGGTAAATATTAGGAAATATTCTAAGGAGAACATAAAATATAAAAGTATATCTAAAGATAGACAGAATGCAGAGGAGAAAGTAGTAAAATCACTAATACACAGGTTATAGTCAAAAAGTAAGTATTGTCTAATGGATTTGTGTAGATGAATAGCCACATGGTAAAGACCATGGAGAATTAAAAAGAATCAGATATTTGGTACTCAGCCATTAGAAACGACAAATACTCACCATTTGCTTCAATGTGGATGGACCTGGAGGGTATTATGCTGAGTGAAATAATTGGAAAAGGACAAACATTATATGGTCTCATTCATTTGGGGAATATAAAAATTAGTGAAAGGGAATAAAGGGGAAAGGAGAGAAAATGAATGAAAATATCAGTGAGGGTGACAAAACATGAGAGACACCTAACTCTGGGAAATGAACAAGGGGTGGTGGAAGGGGAGGTGGGCGGAAGATTGGGGTGACTGGGTGATGGGCACTGAGGGGGACACTTGGTGGGATGAGCACTGGGTGTAATGCTATATGTTGGCAAATTGAACTCCAATAAAAAATATAAAATATATATATATCACTGTTTTCTCTTTGGAGAAAAAAAAATTGCAGTTGGGAAAAAAAAAAGATATTTGGGAAGTGCAGAGGTATTAGGGAAGAAGGAGGAAGACGAGGTGGAGGAGGAGAAGAAGAAGAAGAAAAAGAATTATTATAGATGATCCAAGAACATTAAGAAGAGTGGAAGAAATTGTGAGAGGAGAAATGTGGAGAAGGCACATTGGTGTGCAGGGGTGGGGTGGGTGCATGATAAGTTAGGTCAATAAGAGCCCTATACTTGATAAGTTAGGTCCTGAAAAATATTCATTCATTATTAAAGGTAAAGGGAATTGAGTAGGTTTCCCAAGATAACAAAAGTAACTTAAATGTCAAAGAGATACTTGAATACTTTAGCTCTTTTTCTGTGTTTCTCCTATTTCTGATCCTCTGCCACCACATGCATACACAAAATATACCTCTAAATATATAAAAGTCAAAAGGCTCAGGAAAAAATGAACTAGTGTTGATTATGTAAAACCAGGATTAAAATTTAATGTGCAGAGATTTACAGTGGCATTCAAAAGCCGACCTATTTCACAGGGATGCAGATTAATGAGGTTAATATCTCACTTTTTTACAGATAAGCTATTCTATATTTTCATCTTTAGACTATTTTTGAATGTAATTTTAGTACAGTTTTTTTTTTTTTTCTCATAAGCCTTTACAGAATGATTTCAGCCTGTTGCTTTGCTTAAGTAAATTCACTTTTATAGAATGAAGTAAATTATCATGGGGCTGTATAGTTTTAACTATTCTGAGATAATGGAAGTAATTTTCTTTTTTTTCATTTTGAATTTATTTTAATTTTGTACTAACACTCGGTATAGTCTCTGACACTCTTATTTTCTAGAATTTGCTGAAGGCAACAAAAATCATTTTAATATTCAAAGGGTTATGACAGTAAATAAAATCTTTCAAGTACTTTGTTGAGCAGATTCTCGGATGGTTAAATTATATTTCTCCTGAAAGTCTTAAATCAGAAATATTATTTCAATTAGTCATCCCTATACTATTCTAATATTAGCAAGGAGCTTTAAAATGTATCTTAATACCAATAATATTAAAGCAATGTTGAAATCACTTCGTATGAAAAAATTTGTTGAGTCAATATGAAAAATGTTTGTTTCCATATGGAAAGCAAATTTATCCACCTGAGTAAAGAAAATCTATTTCTTTCTAGTCTCACTAAAAAATACGCTATTATATTTCACTTATATGAAATTCCCTATCTTCACCTACAACTACATTTCTCTCTCTCTCAGTATATGTATATATATGCACTTACAAATATCTATATAGAGAAATATATGTGGAGTTCCCCATGTGTTCATACACATGTTATACATGTATGAAATATATATTTCTCCAAACTTAGATAAGTTTATCATATATTTTTATTTTAGATAACTCATAAACATAGGCACAAGCATTAATTTGTTTCTTTTTTTAAATATGAGAAACCATGTCTATAATGCAAAATTTTATAAAAGACATTATTATGGAAATGTAAAAATATATACAATTTTTAAAAAGGGAAAGTAGTACATGATATAGTTGAAGCAATATTGTCCACATAATAGAGGAAATTCTAATTGACATAGTGACTTAGGCTGTTTAGGAGTGATCCTGTGAAAGTTTTAAAAATGGATAATACTTCAATACATTTCACAGCAAACAGAGGTCAAAATACATATTATAGAAACCCTAATGCTTTCTGTATGAAAGGGCTGTATTTTATATTTCTAGAGATGCCTACTACAGAGATAGGAAGATAGGAAGGTTTCTTGAATCTGTCCTTCACCTAAGATAGTTCTACAGTAGAACAACAATAAGAATAAACAATAAACATCTCTCACATTGTAAAATAACTTTTTACAAATTAACCACAAATTTTTAGCAATTAACCACATGCTATAATTTATTTTCAAATCTTCACATCATGTTCCAAATCATATTATAATTTATTTACAAATTATGTCCAAATGTTAAAATATATCTTCAAATATTTTTCTTGGTTCTCTGCATACTTTTTCAATATGTTCTATCAATTGTTTTTTTTTTTTAGGTTAAGTTTAAAGTCATTGTATTGAAATTTAAGTCAGGTTTGAAAGATCTTTATAAATTGCTTTGGGAAGAATTCATTTCTTTAAGTATTGAGTCTTTTAGTGCATAAACTTCATTAAACTTCTGTGTTGCCAAAAACAGACACATAGATCAATGGAACAGAATAGAGAATCCAGAAGTGGACCCTCAACTTTATGGTCAACTAATATTCCATAAAGGAGGAAAGACTATCCACTGGAAAAAAGACAGTCTCTTCAATAAATGGTGCTGGGAAAATTGGACATCCACATGCAGAAGAATGAAACTAGACCACTCTCTTGCACCATACACAAAGATAAACTCAAAATGGATGAAAGATCTAAATGTGAGACAAGAATCCATCAAAATCCTAGAGAACACAGGCAACACCCTTCTTGAACTTGGCCACAGTAACTTCTTCCAAGATACATCCATGAAAGCAAGAGAAACAAAAGCAAAAATGAACTATTGGGACTTAATCAAGATAAGAAGCTTTTGCACAGCAAAGGATGCAGTCAACAAAACGAAAAGACAACCTACAGAATGGGAGAAGATATTTGCAAATGACGTATCAGATAAAGGGCTAGTATCCAAGATCTATAAAGAACTTATTATACTCAACAGCAAAGAAACAAACAATCCAATCATGAAATGGGCAAAAGATAGGAACAGAAATCTCACAGAGGAAGACATAGACATGGCCAACACACACATGAGAAAATGCTCTGCATCACTTACCATCAGGGAAATACAAATCAAAACCACAATGAGATACCACCTCACACCAGTGAGAAGGGGGAAAATTAACAAGGCAGGAAACCACAAATGTTGGAGAGGATGTGGAGAAAGGGGAACCCTCTTACACTGTTGGTGGGAATGTGAACTGGTGCA
Organism: Canis aureus; assembly: GCF_053574225.1. Lineage (NCBI taxonomy): Eukaryota > Metazoa > Chordata > Mammalia > Carnivora > Canidae > Canis > Canis aureus. The sequence goes on along the minus strand of NC_135611.1, from coordinate 7,207,336 downwards.
GCCACTCTGGAAAACTGTGTGGAGGTTCCTCAAAGAGTTAAAAATAAATCTCCCCTACGACCCAGCAATTGCACTGCTGGGGATTTACCCCAAAGATACAGATGCAATGAAACGCCAGGACCCCTGCACCCCGATGTTTCTAGCAGCAATGTCCACAATAGCCAAACTGTGGAAGGAACCTCGGTGTCCATCGAAAGATGAATGGATAAAGAAGATGTGGTTTATGTATGCAATGGAATATTACTCAGCTATTAGAAACGACAAATACCCACCATTTGCTTCAACGTGGATGGAACTGGAGGGTATTATGCTGAGTGAAATAAGTCAATCGGAGAAGGACAAACATTATATGGTCTCATTCATTTGGGGAATATAAAAATTAGTGAAAGGGAATGAAGGGGAAAGGAGAAAAATGAATGGGAAATATCAGAAAGGGAGACAGAACATGAGAGACTCCTAACTCTGGGAAACGAACTAGGGGTTTTAGAAGGGGAGGTGGGCAGGGGGTGGGGGTGACTTGGTGACTGGCACTGAGGGGGGCACTTGATGGGATGAGCACTGGGTGTTATTCTATATGTTGGCAAATTGAACAGCAATAAAAAATAAATTTATATAAAAAAAAGAAATTGAGCCAAAAAAATTTCTGTGTTGGTTTTTTTCTTCTTTTTTTTTTCTATTTCTTAGTAAATCCGTGTAGATTACTTCACTAGTATTTGTATATTTGTGACAAAGATGTAAATAGTTTCACACTACTGTTCATATATGCAAATAAAACATAGCATGCTAATTTTTTATTGACTGATTTGTCCTTGCTCATAAGCTCGCACACCCTAAACTGAAAGAAGTCTTGAATTGTTCCTTATATGTTCTCTTGAAAATAGTCACTTTTGATGACAAATACATCATATTGTTCTATGTGTTTCATTTAACTGGCAATAGCTATATCCATTTACCTACCTACCAACCTACCTACCTACCTACCCACCTACCTACCTATATGCTTTTGGCTAACTCCATGTCTGCAGTATAAAATATTTAGTCTCTTGTAGTCTCTCCCCCTCCATTCCTCTTTTGATCAGAGTGTGGGGTCTGGTATGACAGCAAGGGAACAATGATGTAGCCAGGGAGAGAGCCACAGATCTGCTTGGGTCTTCTGGACTCTGATCGCATTGTGATCGAGTTTCTGGACTCTCACTTCCATGCCTCTGTTCCCATTGCCATCTTCAGCCACTGTGGTAGTACATACTTCTTGAATCTGTGGATGCAGTCATTGCCTCCAGCTACAAATCACTTGCTACCTCGTGTTCTTCTTACAGACCATGGGGTTTGTCTGTCTGTTGAGTCTTTCAGCAACTCCACCTCTTCTCTCAGGACTCAGAAATCCCCTCATTTGATGAAATACATTAACTTACATATCTAAGTAGGTTAAAGATTCACATCCAAATATATCAAAGCTTACAGCCAGAGACAAAGTGAAAATACTGAAAGCAACAAAAGAAAAAAAATTACTTGCTATGTGAAAGGCAATCCCAGTAAGATGAATAGCTGACTTCTCATCAGAAATAAGGGTGGTCAGATGACAATGATAGGCAGAAAAACTATTTTCAAAAATGAAGATGAAATAAAAGTTCCAAGAGAAACAAAACAGAGAAATCATTGCTAGCAGCCCTGCCTTATAAGAAATAATAAAGTACGGTCTTGAGGCTGGAAGCTGGAAAACAGACAGTAATTTACATTCACTGGAGAAGGTGAAGGCAACTGTGGCCATATCGCTAAGATGGGAAAGGCCAAGTTATATTTTAATTTATCTCAATCCACCTGCTCTCTGTATTAAGTGATAAGATTCATTTGTGCAAGTAGAATGTCTTATTCATTTTTTCTCATGTGCCTCCATTAAAAATATGACTTAGTCTAAGTATTTTAAATGCTATTTGAGAGAGAGAAGACAGGAGGGGTGGGGAGTTGTAGAAAAGTGGATGAATGTGCAGACCTCAGCCCTTAATTAACGTACCCTGGTTCCTGAAGTTCAAGGAAAGAGACATCTATCTTGCATAAATTTCATTAATTACAAGCTTATTGCTTAACATAAAAGACATTTTACTACCCTTATTTATCATTTATATCTCATGCAATACAATTATTCTAAAACAGTTTAGGAGAACCCATTTCTAGAAAACTAAAAACAAATACATTAATTAATTAAAACTAAATCTTCTTGTTGAAAGTATATTGTGGGCAGCCCGGATGGCTCAGCGGTTTAGCGCTGCCTTCAGCCCAGGGCCTGATCCTGGAGACCCGGGATCGAGTCCCACGTCGGGCTCCCTGCATGGAACCTGCTTCTCCCTCTGCCTGTGTCTCTGCCTCTCTCTGTCTCTCATGAATAAGTAAATAAAATCTTAAAAAAAAAAGTATGTTGTTCACTGATGCCAAACAATGTCTATTAGTCAATTGTTGAAACTCTCAAGAAACAGTGATTTTTCTCCTTCTCCCCTAATGTAAATACAGTTTCACACACAATGTTGTGTTTGTGAAAAGGAAAACAAGAAGTAGCTACTCAAAAACTAAGGTTTTATAAAATTGTGTGTTAATAAGAGATCGGCTGACTTAAATATTCTATAATGCAGCAATCTATTACAAAATTATTAAATATAATGAAACTATTTTAAATCGCTTATGAAAACACTTAGCTTAAGTTAAGAAAATTTAGAATTTAATTTAAACCTTCATAATTCCTCAGGCTTTTCATTATTTATGTAATCATTATACTCTAATGGCTTAGTATAATTAATGCACTTTCCAAAAGTCTAACTCTAGGATTTTTAGCACTTTTTTTTTTTTTTTGCACAAATCAATCTCAGATTACTATGTGCAAATATTTGCCAAGAATTTGATTTCTAAAATCCACGTTAGGACTCTTCTGTGGCAATATTCTGTGGCAATATTAAGCTATCCCAGATTTTTCTCCCCTTACACTTAATGACATAACTAGAAAAAAAAAGTATCAAAATATATTACAGAAATCCATCAAGGAGGGTACAATGTCACACCCAAAATTTTGAGAACTAATGTGGAATTAGAGAAAAAAATAATATATTTTAATTTTTAAAATTACCAAATTATTATTGATGAAAGGAGTGAGATATACCAAAAGAGAAATATTCAAACTAATAACTGATTTTCATCCCACACCAGTTTGGCAGATAAAGACTCAGAAACTCGCTTAAACCAGGATAGTGATTCTATAATTAAGTCACAACCAAGACAGGGAAATTCCACAGAATTCAATATTTTGCTTTTGTTTTATTTTTCCCAGCTGGAAAGAAAGCCATGAAAGGGAAAATCAGATAAACATAATCATCAAGAATTAATTATCTTTGGACTTAAATAGAGATTAACTAGAACACAGATAAAGAGATAATAAATAAGATAAAATACTCTGCAGGAGGTGGCTCTCCATGGGGGAGATTTTTCAGCGTATTCCAGTTGTATTTCTACACATCTACATTTAAAACTAATGACAGCTTGGCCAAATATTTACATAATTTACCTCTTTTCTTCCTTTGACAGATGGTGTAGAGGATGTAACTGCACCCACTATGTAGCCAAAATAATGGGGATTAGTGTTTCTGTAAAAGTGATTTGGGGAGACAAAAATGAAGCCTGAATAGAATTTCCACAAAACACACAAACAAGCAAGCAAACTAATTTTTCCTTGAAACGATGGACTTACATTTGATGAGGATTGTTTTTTTATGTGTAAGAGGGTGTTCAATAAACAAACAATGCCAAGAAACAACAACTTTCCACTCCCTGCTCAATATCAATAGAATATCAGATAGACAAAGGGCCACCAAACCACAGCACTGAAAGAGTGGTTAAAAACAGTTTTCTGGTAAGTGGTGCCAGAAAGGAAATAATGGTAAAACAAAAACGGTTTGGAAAACCTGTTCATGTTCAATATATGACCAAGGAATAGAAGAAGATAGCATACGCATAAAGGTTCAGCCACAAATACAATAAACAAGAGAAGTAAAATGTGCGGGAGATGTCTTTTATCACAAAAGTAAATTCCTTGTAAAGATCGACTTGCTCGATAGAATAAATTAATGACAACATACTGTCAGTAAGATAAGCATCAAGGATCAGGGAGTAGACTACAACTTCTGGGATGAGAAAGGCACTCTCTGGAGAAGGAGACTGGGAGAACATGTCTACAAAAGCACATCTAATAATGGACAGTTATCCCAAATATATAAAGAACTCTGAAAACTCAACAAGAAAACAAGCAACATCAATTTAAAAACAGACAAAATACCTTAGGAGATACCTCACCAAAGAATATATGCTGGCAAAAAAGCATATCAAAATATGTTGAAGATCATGTGTCTTTCTTTAGGCAATTCTATATTCAAACAAGAGGATATTGGTCCGCCCACGGGTGCCATCAGGGCGGATGCAGCCAGTCAGGTGCTCCGGGGCTCCGGCCTCACCATCCTGTCCCAGTTATGTGGGATATGAGCCTCTTCCTCCAATAATAGGACAAAATATTTTTGGCAGCAAGTATGTCAGCTTCCTGGTCTGTTTTGTTATACTCAGCACATTGCGAGCATCGATGGGAAGTGTGGGTTGTTCACAGGCTTGACTCTAAGACTGTGTTCAGGTGTCCTTGGAACTGTGGTCCATGGTAAAGTTTTACAGCATTACCAGGAATGTGACAAGGTCGAGGATTTAGGCTCTGGAAATGTACAGAAAGAAGTCACACCTTCCTTCGACCAAGTTATCAAGGAGACAACTCGAGAAATGATGGCCTGTTCTGCTGCTACCCTCATCACACATCCCTTCCACGTGATCACACTGAGATCTATGGTACAATTCATTGGCAGAGAATACAAGTACTGTAGATTTTATGACTCCATAGTAACCATCTATTGTGAAGAGGGCATCCTCGGATTTTTGCGGGTCTTATTCCTTGCCTCCTAGGTGACATCATTTCTTTGTGGCTCTGTAACTCACTGGCCTACCTTGTCAATACCTATGCACTGGACAGTGGGGTTTCTACCATGAGTGAAATGAAGAGTTATTCCCAAACTGTCACAGGATTTTTTTTGACAGTATGTTGACTTATCCCTTTGTGCTTGTCTCTAATCTTATGGCTGTCAACAACTGTGGGCTTGCTGGTGGATCCCCTCCTTACTCCCCAATATATACTTCTTGGATAGATTGCTGGTGCATGCTACAAAAAGAGGGAAATATGAGCTGAGGAAATAGCTTGTTTTTCCGGAAGGTCCCCTTTGGAAGACTTATTGTTGTGACCTGAAAATGTTAATTTGAAGATGTGGGGCAGGGACAGTGACACTTCTATAGTCCCAGATGCACAGAATTATAGGAGAGAATATTGATTTCTATACAGTGTGGTGCGCTTTTTTTTTAAATAATCATTTAATCTTGGGAAAATGGAAAAAAAAAAAAACAAGATACTACTACACGGCTATTAGAATGTAGAAAATCTTGAACACTGACAACACCAGATGCTGAGGAAGTGAGGAAGATGTGGAGCAACAAGAATTTTCATTGCTAGTGGAAATGTACTGCCACTCTGGAATATGGTTGGGCAGTTTCTTAGAAAACTGAACATACTCCTACCATATGATTCAGCAATTGTGCTCCTTCCTATTTATCCAAATGAATTGAAAACTTATGTCTGTATGAAAACCTGTACATGTATGTTTATATATAAAATATACACTTGAGATTCAGACTAAACTTTCAGCTTCAAGATAAAGTTGAGGAATATATATATGAGCATTAAATTCCTTAACTATTTTAGTAAGCAATGATATTATTTCTGATAATTTGGAATAATAAGTAAACATATTAGTATATTATTTAAAGTCTTAAAGTATTAGTTTAAACATGTAACCCCACCTTCTTAATAAAGACAAGCCAGCAAAACCCAAAAATCAATAAAGCAAAAGACCTAAAGATATAAAGAAATTATGAAGTAGTCAGTGGGAGAAAAAAATCAATAATCAGTCTCATCTTCTATACCAGGAAGATTATAAACAGTCTTTAAAATGGTCAAAATAGAAAATATATATTAAATATATACTAAAATTCAACCAATGGAAATGCTACACAACTAAAATATTTTAAAATTTCCCAAATTACCACAAAATTAAACAAAAGCATGATAAGTTATAAATTAAATATGATGAATGAATGAATGAGGAAATCAGGAAACATATCTTACGTAAGGCATGGCCAAGACCAAACTTCTATATTATAACAATAAATGTAAGTGAGATAAACTCAGACTATAAGTTCAAAATAGATCATAACAAGTAATTTACAATAAATAAAATGTAATTTGCTATATGCTATTTATAAGAAACATCTCTGGAAAAAAAGTGCTTCAGGTTTAAATTAAATAGATGGATGATAACTTATTTTGCAATATCCAATAGAAATGAAACAACATTTATGTTAATAAGCATGCAGTCAAACATAAATTTAAGACAGAATTGTTTGAAGAAAAATAGAATTTTATCAAATGCAATAAGCATAAACCAACTTCTATGCCATACTCTAATTTAACTTTATCATATAAATAATCCAGTCTTAACATATAAATATCAACTGCAAGAAAGCTGGCAAGTCTTTCATGATAATTCAATAACAGAAAGAGACTTTATAGTCCAGGTCAGCTAATGGTAGACCACACAGCAATACCTAAGAAAGATGTCAGTAATCCAATTAATGTAGTTAAGAATAAATTCCATTATGTTTAAATAGTGATAATCGCTTTTTCAGACTACAGAATAACGTTATTAAATTTTAATAAGAAAATGATAGAACCAAAGACAAGACAAAACAATAACACATAATCTTAGTAAAAAAGAAGTAAATTAAATATAAATTGCCAATATATGAGTACTGAATGCAACTCAAAAAGAGAAAGCAAAACTTGGTCTTCTCAAACAATGTTTATAGATGGGTGTGAACAGTTATCACAATAGATGCTATCAGAATGGAATGATTTCATGGATTAAAATGAGACTCTCAAAATCCATGATATTGATCAGAATTTTCTGACTAAGAAGACGTTTAAAGTACATTATCAAATGAATTTATTTCAACTATTTTTTATTACTTTTTTAAAAAGTATGTTCAAAAATAGTGAAAGATACCTTTTTAAGAGATATCGACACTGGATTTAGTTGTCAAGATTATCCTAGGTATTTTTAAAAAATATGTATTGATTTATTTGAGAGAGAGAGAGAGAGAGCGATCGAGCAGGAGGAGGTGCAGAGGGAGAGGGAGAGAGAGAATCCACAAGCAGACTCCCAACCAAGCCCGGAGTGGGAATGGAGATTGATTCCACAACCCTGAGATCGAAATGACCTGAGTCAAAATCAAGAGTTGGATGCTTAACTGACTGAACCACCCAGGTGCCCCTCCTCCCCATTCCCCAGATATTTTTAAAAAATCTTCTACTTATTTTGTAAATAGGTGAAGTAGGAACCTAATAGAATTTGGAAACTTTGTTTAGTTTGTTGCTAATAAGTAGAAGCTTTCTGGGAATGAAGCCCTTGGTTTTTCTCCTGTGAGTGATTGCTACATTAGTACCACCAGAAAAACCTTGACCTGGATCCTGCTAGGACAAATTAATTCAGAACTTCAATGTGTGTGTGTGTCTCTCTCTTTTCTTCCTTCCCTTCCTCTCCTTCTCTGGATGATTCACATGAGCTCCCAGGTTTGATTGCCTCCTTTTTTTATACCTTCTTGACTACATCTCAGAGATTATTTTTACATGTGTATTTTCTATTAGTTTCTGTTTTGGAGAGATTAGCTAGGTTTTCTCATTTGAGACCATTTAAAAATCAAATCCTCGTTGTCTTTTTATATTTCCCGATTAACTAAAATGAAAACTTTATGCATTGTGTTATATTAATTTATGGTGGATATTAATGATTTTACCTCTACCTGAAACTCCAACTTTAATCCCCATTCAATAAATGAATAAATAATTTATAGAATTTAGCAACTGTGTATACAAGTACCCAGAGTTCCTGAGGGACACCTTCTCTCACATTTCCCACATGTAAAAATAGATTAAGTTTTTACACCCAGAAAATAATTTACTAATTTCAAATGTCTATGTCTTTGGCATTAGTTATTTGGAGGTTTTCCCTCTGCACAGACTGTATACTCCAGGAGGGCAGACACCATCCCTGTCTTATTTGCCTTTAGTACCTGACATAGGGTGGAAGGTAGTCTCTAATCTACATCCCATAAATATTTATTAAATGAATTAGCAAATATATTTAATTATCTTTGAAGCTGTTGTGGTGAAAATAAAGAGTGCTTTCTCATCTACAAAGATGTACATTCTCTTTTTTCCTGTCCTGTCATAGACAGCATCTTCTTTCTAGGACTGTATCATTACCTTTATTTATTTTTTTTTAGGATTTTATTTATTTATTCATAAGAGACACACAGACAGAGGCATAAACATAGTCAGAGAGAAGTAGGCTCCATGCAGTAAGCCCAATGTGGGACTCGATCCCAGGACTCTAGGATAACACCTTGAGCCAAAGGCAGATGGTCAACCACTGAGCTACCTAGGCATCCACCTTTATTTTTTTATAAAAAGGTTTATATATTTATTTGACAGAGAGAGAGAGTGGTGGGAGGGAGAGGGAGATAGACAGAATCCTCAAGCAGACTACACACACATCAGGGAGCCCAACGTGGGGCTCTATCCCAGGACCCCAAGATTACGATGTGAGCTGAAATCAGGAGTTGGAGTTTAACTGAATGAGGTGCCCCTGTGTAATTACCTTTAAAGGAGAACATTTAAAAAAAAATAAAGGAGAACATTTGTCCCAGATCTTTTGCTATTATTTATTATTTTTTAAATATTTTTTATTGTAGTTCAATTTGCCAACATAAAGCATAACACCCAGTGTTCATTCCACCAAGTGCCCCCCTCAGTGCCCATCACCCAGTCACCCCAACCCCCAGCCCACCTCCCTTTCCACTACTCCTTGTTCTTTTTCCAGAGTTAAGTGTCTCTCATGTTCCGTCACCCTCTCTGGTATTTCCCACTCGTTTTCTCTCCTTTCCATTTTATTCTCTTTCACTATTTTTTATATTCCCCAAATGAATGAGACCATGCTTGTCCTTCTCTGATTGATTTACTTCACACAGCATTAATACCCTCCAGTTCTATCCACATTGAAGCAAATGGTGTGGGTATTTGTCATGTCTAATGGCTGAGCAATATTCCATTGTATACATAGACCACATCTTCTTTATCCATTCATCTTTCGATGGACACCGAGGCTCCTTCCACGGTTTGGCTATTGTGGACATTGCTGCTAGAAACATCGGGGTGCAGGTGTCCTGGCATTTCACTGCATCTGTATCTTTGGGGTAAATCCCCAGCAGTGCAATTGCTAGGTCATAGGGCAGATCTATTTTTAACTCTTTGAGGAACCTCCACACAGTTTTCCAGAGTGGCTGCACCAGTTCACATTCCCACCAACAGTGCAGGAGGGTTCCCCTTTCTCCACAGCCTCTCCAGTATTTGTTGTTTCCTGCCTTGTTAATTTTCCCCATTCTCACTGGTGTGAGGTGGTATCTCATTGTGGTTTTGATTTGTATTTCCCTGATGGCCAGTGATGCAGAGCATTTTCTCATGTCCTTGTTGGCCATGTCTATGTCTTCCTCTGTGAGATTTCTGTTCATGTCTTTTGCCCATTTCATGATTGGATTGTTCGTTTCTTTGCTGTTGAGTTTAGTAAGTTCTTTATAGATCTTGGATACTAGCCCTTTATCTGATATGTCATTTGCAAATATCTTCTCCCATTCTGTAGGTTGTCTTTGAGTCTTGTTGACTGTTTCTTTTGCTGTGCAGAAGCTTTTTATCTTGATGAAGGCCAATAATTCATTTTTGCCTTTGTTTCCCTTGCCTTGATAGATGTATCTTGCAAGAAGTTGCTGTGGCCACGTTCAAAAAGGGTGTTGCCTGTGTTCTCCTCTAGAATTCTGATGGATTCTTGTCTCACATTTAATCTTTCATCCATTTTGAGTTTATCTTTGTGTCTGGTGTAAGAGAATAGTCTAGTTTCATTCTTTTGCATGTGGATGTCCAGTTTTTCCAGCACCATTTATTGAAGAGACTGTCTTTCTTCCAGTGGATAGTCTTTCCTGCTTTTTCAAATATGAGTTGACCATAGAGTTGAGGGCCCATTTCTGGATTCTCTATTCTGTTCCAATGATCTATGTGTCTGTTTTTGTGACAATATCACACTGTCTTGATGATCACAGCTTTGTAGTAAAACCTGAAATCCGGCATTGTGATGTCCCCAGCTCTGGTTTTCTTTTTTAATATTCCCCTGGCTATCCGGAGTCTTTTCTGATTCCACAGAAATCTTAAGAGGATTTCTTCCAACTCTCTGAAGAAAGTCCATGGTATTTTTTTTTTTAATTTTGTCGTAATTTTTTATTTATTTATGATAGTCACACAGAGAGAGAGAGGCAGAGAGACATAGGCAGAGGGAGAAGCAGGCTCCATGCACCGGGAGCCCGACGTGGGATTCGATCCCCGGTCTCCAGGATCGCGTCCCGGGCCAAAGGCAGGCGCTAAACTGCTGCGCCACCCAGGGTTCCCAAGTCCATGGTATTTTGATAGGGATTGCGTTAAATGTGTATATTGCCCTGGGTAACATTGACATTTTCACAATATTAACTCTTCCAATCCATGAGCATGAAATATTTTTCTCTTTGGATCTTCCTCAATTTCTTTCAGAAGTGTTCTGAAGTTTTTAGGGTATAGATCCTTTACCTCTTTGGTTAGGTTTATTCCTAGGTCTCTTATGCTTTTTGGTGCAATTATAAATGGAATTTACTCCTTAATTTCTCTTTCTTCAGTCTCATTGTTAGTGTATAGAAATGCCATTGATTTCTGGGCATTGATTTTGTATCCTGCCATGCTACCAAATTGCTGTATAGTTCTAGCTATCTTGGGGTGGAGGCTTTTGGGTTTTCTAAGTACAGTATCATGTCATCTTCAAAGAAGGAGACTGACTTCTTCTTTGCAAATTTGAATGCTTTTTATTTTGTCTTGTTGCCTGATTGCTGAGGCTGGGACTTGTAGTACTATGAGGAATAGCAGTGGTGAGAGTGGACATCCCTGTCGTGTTTCTGATCTTAGGGGAAAGGCTCCCAGTGCTTCCCCATTGAGAATGATATTTGCTGTGGGCTTTCGTAGATGGCTTTTAAGATGCTGAGGAATGTTTCCTCTATCCCTACACTCTGGAGAGTTTTGATCAGGAATGGATGCTGTATTTTGTCAAATGCTTTCTCTGCATCTATTGAGAGGATCATATGGTTCTTGTTTTTTCTCTTGTGGATATGATCTATCACGTTGATTGCTTTAGGAGTGTTGAACCAGCCTTGTATCTTGGGAATAAATCCCAGTTGGTCATGGTGAATACTCTTCTTAATGTATTGGATCCTATTGGCTAGTATCTTGTTGAGAATTTTTGCATCCATGTTCACCAGGGATATTGGTCTATAATTCTCCTTTTTGGTGGGGTCTTTGGTTTTGGAATTAAGGTGATGCTGGCCTCATAGAACAAGTTTGGAAGTACTCCATCTCTTTCTATCTTTCGGAACAGCTTTAGTAGAATAAGTATTGTTTCTTCTATAAATGTTTGATAGAATTCCCCTGGGAAGCCAGCTGGCCCTGGAATTTTGTGTCTTGGGAGGTTTTTGATGACTGCTTCAATTTCCTGCCTGGTTATTGGCCTGTTCAGGTTTTCTATTTCTTCCTGTTCCAGTTTTGGTAATTCGTGGTTTTCCAAAAATGTGTCCATTTCTTCTAGATTGCTTAATTTATTGGCATATAGCTGCTCATAATATGTTTTAAAATCGTTTGTACTTCCTTGGTATTGGTGGTTATCTCTCCTTTTTCATTCATGATTTTATTTTATTTTATTTTATTTTTATTTTATTTTTTTTTAATTTTTATTTATTTATGATAGTCACAGAGAGAGAGAGAGAGAGGCAGAGACACAGGCAGAGGGAGAAGCAGGCTCCATGCACCGGGAGCCCGACGTGGGATTCGATCCCGGGTCTCCAGGATCGCGCCCTGGGCCAAAGGCTGGCGCCAAACCGCTGCGCCACCCAGGGATCCCTCATTCATGATTTTATTAATTTGAGTCTTTTCTCTTTTGTTTTTAATAAGTGGCTCATGGTTTATCTATCTTATGAATTCTTCAAAGAACCAACTCCTGGTTTTGTTGATCTGTTCTACAGTTCTTCTGGTCTCTATTTCATTGGGTTCTGCTGAATCTTTATTAACTCTCTTCTTCTGCTAGGTGTAGGTTTTATTTGCTGTTCTTTATCCAGTTCCTTTAGGTGCAAGGTTAGCTTGTGTATTTGAGTTTTTTTCCAGTTTTTTGAGGGATGCTTGTATTGCAATGTATTTCCCTCTCATGACTGCTTTTGCTGTATTCCAAAGATTTTGAATGGTTGCATCTTCATTCTCATTAGTTTCCATGAATCTTTTTTATTCTTCTCTAATTTCCTGGTTGACCCTTTCATCTTATACCAGGATGGTCTTTAACCTCCACATGTTTAAATTTCTTCCAAATTTCTTCTTGTGATTCAGTTCTAGTTTCAAAGCATTATGGTCTGACAATATGCAGGGGACGATCCCAATCTTTTGGTATCGGTTCAGACCCGATTTGTGACCCAGTATGTGGTCTATTCTGGAGAAAGTTCCACGTGCACTTGAAGAATGTGTATTCAGTTGTGTTCGGATGTAAAGTTCTGTAAAAATCTGTGAAATCCATCTGGTCCAGTTTATCATTTAAAGTGCTTGTTTCTTTGGTGATATTGTGCTTAGAAGGTCTGTCATTTACAGAAAGTGCCGTGTTGAAGTCTCCCAACATAAGTGTATTATTATCTAAGTATCTTTACTTCGGTTAATTGATTGATATACTTGGCAGCTCCCTCATTAGGGGCATAAATATTCATGATTGCTAGGTCCTCTTGTTGGATAGACCCTTTAAGTATGATAGAGTGTCCCTCTTCATCTCTTACTACACTCTTTGGGATAAACTTTGATTTGTCTGATATGAGGATTGCTACCCCTGCTTTCTTTTGAGGACCACTTGAATGGTAAATGATTCTCCAACCTTTATTTTCAGGCATTAGGTATACTTAGGTCTAAAATGAGTATCCTGTAGACAACAAATAGATGGGTCTTGCAATTTTATACAGTCTGAAACCCTGTGTCTTTTGATGGGATCATTAAGCCCATTCACGTTCAGAGTTACTATTGAAAGATATGAATTTAGTGTCATCATAATACCTATTCAGTCCCTGTTTTTTGGATTATTTCTTTCTACTTCCTCTTTCTTTTACAGGGTCTCCCTTTATATTTCTTGCAGAGCTGGTTTGGTGGTCATATATTCTTTCAATTTCTGTGTATCTTGGAAGCTCTCCTTCTATTCTGAATGAGAGCCTTGCTGGATAGAGTATTCTTGGCTGCATGTTCTTCTCATTCAGAACCCTAAATATATCCTGCCAGCCCTTTCTGGCCTGCCAGGTTTCTGTGGAGAGGTCTGCTGTTAATCTAATGTTTCTCCCCATATAAGTTAGGGATCTCTTGTCTCTTGCTGCTTTACCTTTGTAATTTCCAAGTTTCACTATTAAATGTTGGGGTGTTGAACAGTTTTTATTGATTTTAGCGGGGGGGGGGGGGGAATCTCTCTATCTCCTGGATCTGAATGCCTGTTTCCCTTCCCAAGGTAGGGAATTTCTCAGCTTTGATTTGTTCAAATACACTTTATGGTCCTCTGTCTCTTTTGGTGCCCTCTGGAACCCCAATTAAATGTAGATTTTTTTTCCTTCTGAGGCTGTCATTTATTTCTCTTAACTTTTCCTAATATTCTTTTGTTTTTCTGTTTTTTCCTCAGTTTCCTTCCTTGCCATCAACTTATCTTCTATGCCACTCACTCTTTCTTCTACCTTGTTAACCCTCATCATTAGGACCTCCAGTTGGGATTGCAACTCATTTAATTGACTTTTAATTTCAGCCTGATTAGATCTAAATTCTGCAGTCATGAAGTCTGTTGAATCCTTTATGTCTTTTTCCAGAGCCACCAGTAGCTTTATAATCATGCTTCTGAATTGGCTTTCTGACATCGAATTGTAATCCAAATTCTGTAACTCAGTGGGAGTGAGTACTGTTTCTAATTCTTTTTTTTTTTTTTTTTGTGGTGAGTTTTTCTTTCTAGTCATTTTGCTCATTGCAGAGTGGTTAAAAACAAGTTGTACTGGAAAAAGGCAGAAAAAAAAGAGAAAAAAAGGGAAAAAACAAACAGAAAAAAACAAAAACAAAAACAAAAACAAAAATCCACGGATGGTATCCTCTGGTTCTATACACTGTAAATCCCTCGACTTCCCCTGGAGCTTTCCAGTGCTGCTCAGTTAAGAACTTGCTCTTCCCCTGTCCTTCCAGCCAGTCTTCTGGGGGAGGGGCTGCTGTGCTGGTTCTCAGGTGTGTGCACCTGGGGGAGCCGCCCTGCCCCCTGCCAGGTGCATGGGTCAGTGGGAGCTGTTTATCCTGTGAGGACTCTATTCCCTGGCAGCCCCGACTCTCCCAGGCACAGGGTGACACCAGGAGGAACATCCACAGTGGCGGCGGCCAGGTTTCCAGCCCTGAAGTCCACTCCCGAAGTAACTACCGCAGCTCCCAGTCTGCTCTGGCCTGGATGCTTCGGGGGTGGGGAGGGGGGGAGCGCTGACCTGCACAGCTTGGGGGCAAATGGGGGCAGGAGCGTCCTCATCGTCCTGTGCCGTCCCTGCCTCTGCCTGTCCCAAGGGGAGTGCCTGATCCTGGGCTGTGTCACTAACAGAGGTGCCCTGGACTCCAGGGCCTGTGCTGCTAGAATTGTGCTCCTGGGGCCCCGCAGCCCCCTCCGCCTGAGCTGCTCCCGAGGCCCCGCCGGGTGCGCCCAGCCCTTTACCCCGCTCGGCCCGCGGTGTTTGATGCGCTCTCCCCAGGCGTTCTTCCTCTGTTAGTGACTCGGGGAACCTGGAGGCTCCACTGACCCTCCTGGGATCCTGCCCAAGTTCCCTGCGAGCGCCTTTCCGTCGGGGAAGATTGCTAATGTTCCTGCTTCTCCGGGACTGGGGTTTCCTGTCCTGGAGGCTCTTGCCACCGGGCCTTAGCCGGCTCCTCGCGGGGACTCCTCCCGCACTGGATTCTTTCTAATTTATCTTTCCATTTTCCTATCTTGTTAGAAGCACCAACTCTTCTCTCTGTAGGATTCCAGCTGTTGTCTCTTTAAATCTCAGGCCGAATTTGTTGGTTTGCAGGATGATTTGAAAGTTATCTAGGTAAGTTGGTAGGGAGAGGTGACTTGGGGACCCTACTCTTCCACCGTCTTGCCCTGCCCCCCAGGTATTGTTATTAATTTTTGAACCTAAAGGATCCCATTTTTGTAATATTTGTTTGTTTACACACACACGCACATATATTTTTTGGAAACCAACAATATATATAAAATCTTACACAAAACACGGTATGATCTGGCTCATCTGAAAATTCCTAAAGTAATTTTGTACCCTTTTTCCAGAACCACATGCCCCGTTTACTTGGAACTTATTCCCAGAACCACAACAAATTTGCTTTGACTTTAGGGTACTTGCCCTTGACTTTTTTCTTTCTTTTTTTTTTCTTTCTTTCTTTTTTTTTTTTTAAGATTTATTTTATTTATTTATGACAGACACAGAAAGAGAGAGAGAGAGAGAGAGGCAGAGACACAGATAGAGGGAAAAGCAGGCTCCATGCAGGGAGCCGGATGGGGGATTCGATCCTAGGACTCCAGGATTGCCCCTAGGCCAAAGGCAGGCGCCAAACCGCTGAGCCACCCAGGGATCCCCCTTGACTTTTTTTTCTATCAGAAATCCTCTTATGTGGATCTTATAAACTTTTCAGAGGAGGATTTTCCTCATCTTCCCATATTTACAGACCTTGTTCCAACACATCCCTCCATTCTAACACACTATTTCATTGTTGCTTTCTAGTCATGCATTTAGTGTCTAGAATCCTACACTAAAGCAGACTCCTGGAGAAAGAGAAGAACCATGTCTGCTCCTTCCAGAGCCACATTGTGTGACCCTAGAACAGAGATCATGTGTGTTCACTGGATGTGCAAAAATTTACTCAGAGAATGGAAAAATGAAAGGATACAAGAATGAATGAATGAATGAATGAATGAATGAATGAATAAATAAATAAATAAATAAATAAATAAATAAATAAATAAATGTTAGCCTAGATGACCTTATAATTCAACTCCGAAACAAAGACCCTGTAGAAGATGAAATGGAGGCATTATTTTAAAATTTCACCATGTAAAGAGGCATAAAATTGGGACTGTGATGGGCAAACCCTGTGGTTCTGAGAAATGTAGTAAATATGATTGTCCCACTTGTCAACTCTATCCTTGAACAGTGTGTAAGACATTAGATTCAGAATTCAATCTTCAGCATATGATAAAAATGGATGATTTTTAAAAGGACTGATTGTATGTATTCAGAGATAGTTGGGTGTTCTGTTTTTGTTTTTGTTTTTACCTGAAGTTATGCAAAATACCATTTTAAGCTATCCAGACCCGTCAGTTCAGGCATGACACACAGAGGTTTAGCAATCTAGGTGTCAGACTAGGTGTTGTACATACACATGGACTATTTGGTGGTTAAACTTTGTATTCATTCAGAAGTCTTTCTGTCAGATAATTTTATAGCTCAGACAGTATCACCCAGTTCTAAATTCAGACTTTTAAAAGGAGTCTGGAGTTAATTTCACTGATATTATGACCTGAGAGGAAGATTGGAGACAAGTAATGAACACTGTCTTTGGAAGTTCTTCAACACCATCTTCAATATATAGCCTCAACTGCAATTGAGATTTGGTCCAAAAAAACAAGAAAAGAAATGATAGCAGGTAATTTAGTGGCAGGATACTTATATATATATATATATATATATATATATATATATATATATATAAAAGGAGGAGAAAAAAGGAAAGAAATCTGAAGACATTTATATCTATAGAAGCTGGATTGGCAGCATCTGCTTCTGGTAGTTGCTCATCACAGACATACAGGCCAAAATTGGAAACACAATTGATATTGATAGGTGTTGGTGGTGGAAGGGAATTGTGCTGCTTGCAATAAATCATGAAGAAATTAAGGGCACTGCCCTAAAAGTATTAGGACATCCCCCTCTGTAGTGCTTTATAGACTTTGACTTCACACAGTTCAGGATTTTCATATACGCTGAATGGAAATAACAGATTTCATATTTTCCATCTTAAAGTTTCATGGTGTGCATAAATTTCAAAGGAAAAATATCCAGAAATATCACTCAGCAGATAGTCTATTTACAAGCCAAAAGGAACTATAATTATGACAACAAGAAAAAATTAAGTCATATTTAGTGAAATGGGAGTGATTTAAAGACTTCTGTCTTTGAAGGAATTAAGGCCAGAGACTTGAACTTATCCATCAAGGCAAAGCAAGTGGTGGATCGCACAAGCATGCAGCGTCTTTCCAGGGTCCAGGCAAGAGAGGTTTACTAAAGATCAGGAGCTGGAAGTTGTTGGGCCCCAAGAAGAGATGGTGAATAAAGAAACCCATAAACAACC
Source organism: Canis aureus (assembly GCF_053574225.1). Lineage (NCBI taxonomy): Eukaryota > Metazoa > Chordata > Mammalia > Carnivora > Canidae > Canis > Canis aureus. The sequence goes on along the minus strand of NC_135611.1, from coordinate 7,189,602 downwards.
CCTATGTACAAAATAGGAGAAGCAGACAATCAACAAATTGTTAAAATAGAGTGTGCCCGCCTATTGTAAGTGCTATGGAGAAAGAAAAAACACAGAAAGGAAATAAGATATTATGTTGAGAGGACACCCATAGGGTGGCTTGGTACACATCAAGCCATTTTATTTTATTTTTAAGATTTTATTTACTTATTCATGAGAGACACATAGAGAGAGAGGCAGAGACATAGACAGTGGAAGAAGTAGGCTCCTCATAGGGAGTTTGAGGCAGGACTCTATCCCTGGACCTGGGATCAGGCCCTGAGCTGAAAGCAGATGCTCAACCGTTGAGCTACTCAGGCATCCCTATAGTACACATTTTAAAAATAATGATCAGTAATGGCCTCACTAAAAGGAGACAATAAAAAGAAAATCCTCAGCCAAAGGGGTATGGAAATTATCCAGCCAGAGATTGAAGGAAGTGTTTTCTAGGCAAAGGGAGCATGTGGGAAAGATCCAGGTTCTAGGATGTGTCAGGTGTGGTGCAGTCAGCATGTTTTTCTTAAAATGAAGGGGAAAGGAAGAACAGACACTGATTTTTCTTCAAAGGTCTCAGGCCTAAGCAAATTATATGACCTTAGCTAACACTGAGAAGCAGAGAAATACAATTTCCCTGAATAAAGAGGAATACATAATTAAAAAGCACCACATTAAGTGGTGAAAAGGCTATAATGTCTAATAGACTTTACAAACATTATATGCTCTTCAAACATCTTTATTGAGATGTGATTTTTATACAACAAACTGTACATATTTAAAGTGTACAGTTTGATAAGTTTTGAAACATGTATAAATCTGTAAAGCTATCACTACATCAAGGATGAAGACATCCATCATCTCCACAAATTTTCCCTGGTTACCTTATAAAATAATCCATGCTAACTAACACCCACCACCTCTTCCACTACAGCCCAGGAACCACTGTTCTACTTTTATTTAATTAATTAATTTATTTTTGTATTTCCCAGAGTTTTGTATAAATAGAATCCTACAGTATACAGTCTTTGTTTGGGGGTGGGGTCAGCCTCTTTTTTTTTTTTTTTAAGATTTTATTTATTTACTCATGAGAGACACACAGAGAGAGGCAGAGAGACAGGCAGACGGAGAAGCAGGCTCCACGCTGGAAGCCAGATTTGGGACTCGATCTTGGGTCTCCAGGATCACACCCTGGGCTGAAGGCGGCGCTAAACCGCTGAGCCACAGCGGCTGCCCATCAGCCTCTTCATTTCAATGGTATAATTATCTTGGAGTTTGCTCATGGTTTTTATTTATAAATTATTTATTCTTATGGCTAAATAGTATTCCATCCTATAGATATAGCACAGATTGATTAGACATTCATCTGGACAGACATGTATTGTTTCAAAGTTTTTGGCTATTACAAATAAATCTGGAATAAACATTTTTTGAAAAGACTTATTTATTTGAGAGAGCATGTGTGCACACATGCACATGAATAGGGGGAGAGGCAGAGGGAGAGAATCTTCAAGAAGATTCTCTGCTAAGTGTGGAGCTCATTGCAGGGCTCAATCTCAAGACCCTGAGATCATGACCGGATTAAAAACCAATAGTTGGGTGCATAACCAACTGAGCCACCAAGGTACCCCTAAATCTTCAATGAACATTTATGTGTAAGTTTTTATATAAACATATGTTGTCTTTTCCCTTTGGTAAATATTCGGAAGTTAAGTGAGTCGAAATATGTTAGTTGTATGATTAACTTTTTAAGCAACTGGTAAGCTCTTTCCTGAAATAGATGTGCAAAAAGAAATGAAATCTTTATTTGCAATGACGTGGAGGGGACTAGAGAGTATTACGCTGAGTGAAATAAGTCAATCAGAGAATGACAATCATCATATGATCTTACTTGTATGTGGAATTTAAGAAACAGATCAGAAGATCATAGGATCACAAGGGAAGAGAGGAAAAAATAAAATGAGAGAAAATCAGAGAGGGAGACAAACCATAAGAGACTCTTAATCATACGAAATTAACCGAGGGTCACTGGAGGGGAGGGAGTAGGTGATGGACATTAAGGAGGGCACATGATGTGATGAGCACTGGGTATTATATATGCTGATAAATCAATGACCTTTACCTCTGAAACCAATAAAATATTATATGTTGATTATTGAATTTAAATAAAATAAAAAAAATTTAAATCAAATAAAAGTTAAGATCAAAATTTAAAAAATGAAAAGTTCAACAATGTGCGTAAAAGAAAGAAAAGCAAAACACCAAAGTAGATGTACAATTTTAAATACCATAAATTTTGGTACTGCTTTACCGATACTTCCCATGACCAAAATTTTTACTTTTAGGCACTTCAGTATAAGTTCGTATTTGTATTATATTGTATCAATTTGAGTTCTCTTATGATGAATAATGTTGAACAGCAAATCATGTGCTTATCTGCCACCCATTTATCTTCTTTATTAAAACATCTGTCCAAAAAAAAAACCTGTCCAAATATTTTATCTATATTTAATTGGTTTTGTTTTCTTGGTGATTTTTGAGGGGTATACACCTATATTTTTTCAAGGCATAAGTTCTTCATGTCTTTTTATACTCACAGTCTCTTTAGCCAGGCAGAAGTTTCCAATTCTGGCAAAATCTAATGTATTAATGTTTTAATTATTGCCATATCAAATAAATATTTGGCTAATCCCAATTTCTTTTTTGTTTTGTTTTGTTTTGTTTTTGAGTAAAGGGACAGATGTTTATTAAGAGAAAATACAGAAAAAGCTCTCAGAAGGGATAGGGGTCCTGACAGGGTTTCCCTGGCTAATCCCAATTTCAAAGAACTTTACCTGTGTTTTTCTTTCTAAATGTTCTGTAGTTGTAGGTGTTTCATTTAAGTCTGTGATCCACTTAGAGTTCATTTTTGCATGTGGTCTGCCATAGTTTGTTTATAGGACCCCCACCCCCAAATTCATATGTTGAAATCCTAATGTCCGATGTGATAGCATTAAGAGCTGAGGCCTTTGGGAGGTGATTAGGCGAGAAGGGTGGACTTCTCACGAATGGGATTGGTGCTGTGAGGAAAGAGACCTCACAGAATTCCCTGTCCCCCTGGCCGTTTGAAGATACATGTTGAAGATGGCAGTCTGCAACTCAGAAGAGTCCCTTGGAACAGAAGTGTGAGAAACAAATTTCTGCTGCTTATAAACCACCTTGTCCATAAAATTTTGTTCTAGTAGCCCAATTATGCTGAGACATGGGCCAAGGTATCAGATGAAGATCCTTCTTAAAATACCCAGACACTCCATTGTTTTCGTAGCATCATTAAAAACATATAGTTCTCTATGACAGTCTTGCCAAAATCAACTATTCATATAAGAGTTAGCCTGTTTCTGAATGTTCTATTCCATTGAACTAAACATGTATTTTGATACCAGTGTCTTACTGCCTTAATTACTATAGGATTATAAGTCTTGAAATCAGATAGTGACATTCTTCTTTTTTTTTTTTTTTTCTTCTTATTTTTAAACTCCTTAAAAAAGTTCATTTTGGCTAATCTTGGTCCTTTGCGTTTTCATATGTATCTTTAGAATCAATTAATCAATATCTACAAAGACAAAGAACAAACCAAAAAAATGTCCCTGCTGATTTTCATTGCACTGAAGTATAGATCAATGTGGAAAGCATTGGCATCTTTATTATAGTGAATCTTATAAACCATATTAGTTCTTCTTTAATTTCTCTATGCGGTCATATGTATTTTGAGGAAGGGGGAGATTTACCTCCATTTTCATATTTTTGATGCTATGCTGATGTTAATTTTTATTTTAATTTTTAGTTGAATGTTGCTGATATACAGAAATATAATTAGTGTCCTATATTTACAGCAATCTTGTCAAATTCACTTGTTACTTATCATAGTTTCATTATAAATTCTATCATATTTTTGTTATATATGAGCAGGTTGTGAGTGAACTAAATCTTTTTTCTTCTTGATCTAGATGTCTTCATTTATTCATATGTCTTAGTGTTCGGCAACACAATGTGGAATAACTGTGATGATTGTGCATGTCTGTACCTTGTTCCTGATTTCAAGTGAGTAACACTCCATCCTTGACCATTAGGTGTGACTTACCTGTAGGATTTTTATAGATACTCTTTATCAATTTGAGGAAGACTCCTTCTATATCTAATTTTCTTAAAGTTTTTTTAGTAAGAATTAATATCGAATTTATTACAATTTTTTTTGTATCTATGTTGACATTAGAATGGCATGTGTGCAAAACACTGAGAGTTTGGGATTGTCTATTATATCAGAAAAACCAAGCCTATTTTGATGAAGGCATCAGGTGTTTTATGTATTTGTTTCAAAAATATTCCTCATAAATATTTTCTATAAAGATTCAGTGTATATCTCATTTCTTGCCCTCTGGACTAAAATTCAATTAGTACTGGTCTGTGTATGCCATTAATTTAGAGTGCTATATCTCTTAAACCAAATTGTTTTTTAAAGTATGGTTCTTCTAGTATGCCTGTTAATTCATGCTATAATAGATGCAATTTGTTTTCCTTTATTTCCTTAAACTTGTAGTTTTCAGGTTTGAAGAATCTTTAGAAAATATAAAAAAATAATAATGTTAATAATAATTCTAATAATAGCAATTATAACAAACCTAAAATGTAACAAACTCAAAATGTATTGTCTGTCTACTTTGGCTGACTCTGGTAATAAATAATTCCTAAAGGACATGCATAAACATATAGTTAAGTTTTTCCTTGCAAGTAAGAGGGATAATTCAGTAAAATATTATTCTATAGACTTTAAGTAAAAGTATAAAAGTTGAATTTAAATTCATACAAGTCACCAAATCTATTGATAATGTAAAGTAGTAAAAATGAATTGTATTGATGTTGTTCTCAGGATTATGGCTCATTATCCCTTCAAAAGAAATAAACACTGACTTTATAAAGGAAATTCTTGGTCCTATTGAAAAGAAACAGCAGCTTTTTGTGTGATGCTGTATTGGTACCAACTTATCATTCCCTGAGGCTCTTGCCTTTCTAGGAAAAAAAATGATATGAAAAAATTGTTAGTTTGAGACGTTCTGAAAATTGCAGATAAGGGTCAAAGACTGCAGTGTACTGTACAATCAGACCCATCTTATATATGTGCAGGTCGGGTGATTCGACTAGGCTCCTCACTCCTCCGCTTTTATCAGAAGCAAAAGACCTGGTGAAAACACCCACCACCTATTAGACGTCTATGAACAACCAATCACATCTTGTTAACATAATGTAAAATATTTGGTCTTTTAGTCAAAAGTGACACTATTTTAATAGCATCACGATTTGCTCCAAACACTTTGGTCTTTCTGTAATAAGACATTGTAAAAGACGGTAGCGAGTTAACTCTCTGTCTTTGGGAAATTGAGTGAAAAGCAGTTCACAGCTGCACTTCTCTGCATAAAGACTCAGAGAAAGCAAAAGAGTTCACATATAACCTCATTAAATAAGACAGCAAGTCTAAGTGGCTTCCAAAGCTATTAAACAAACTAGATTGGTCCATAATAATAAGAAACATATTTCACATCTGTTGCGCGGTACAGGGCTTTTAACAAGTAATAGGCATAACATGCTGGAAACTAGTTGCTATTCCCCATCAGTATATCATTGTCAATGGTAGTGCTGTCTCAAAAGGAGCACTTATCTCATACACTTTATTGCTTGATAGCTTGCTGATTGCTTCTACAAAGCAATAAATTGATGGCCTGATTCAGTACTGACATTAGGTTATGTTCATTTTCAGTGATTGATGTCTTGAATTAGAACTCTTGTATTCTTCTCGGTTTAGGAGTATGAAATTCTAAACGGGCTTGTCTGATGTCACAAATAAAGCAGTATAACTGATGCCAAATGAGCTATATATTCATTTAAATAACTAACTAGTTTTTCCCTTTAATAAAATTTTCATAATTTATGTCTTAATGTCTCTATTTCCAATTAAATTGTCTAGCCAAATTAAAAAAAATTTTTGAAAAAATAAGGTGGTGTAGCTTTTAAATATGCAGTTTCAAAGGAGATTCAGGAAAGCATACGAAATCACAATATATGAGTTATTTGTAAATCAATTAGAAAAATTTAATAATATACTTTTCTACAAATTTAAAATAATTTATTTATTATTTTCTACTAACTAGAGTTATTTGATTCTGTAGTTTTCAGATAATAATGGAGCTAGAAAATAAAAATAAGTGTAACAATAGAAAAGCAAGGCTATTGTTTCTGATTGATATCATTTCTACTGTTTTTTAGAGAATTCAATAGAGCAACCTTGATTAAAATGGCATTGATATTAACTACATTCCTATGGATGCTAGCAAATTCAGCATTAAGATTTTTAATAGTTTAAGAAAATAAAATAAATATAAAAAAATATATTTTCAACTAACTATATCAAATGGCAAGCAATCTGATACATAATTAAGTGATCTCTCTAGGCCAGAGCTTCTCCATTTGGCACGATCTTACCCTCGGGGAACATTTAGAAACACTTGGAGACATATTCAGTTGTCACAACCAGGTCATTATTGCTGACATGCAATGGGTGGTGACCAGGGATGGTATAAACATATTACAATGCAGAGGACACTCCCTTACAAGCCAGAATTTTCAGGCTCAATATATCCAATGTGTTGGGGGTGAAGACAACTTGCTTTAGATTCTTTTTTTTCTTCAACTTTTGTTTATTTATGATAGTCACACAGAGAGAGAGAGAGAGAGAGAGAGAGAGAGAGAGATAGGCAGAGACACAGGCAGAGGGAGAAGCAGGCTCCATGCACCGGGAGCCCGACGTGGGATTCGATCCTGGGTCTCCAGGATCGCGCCCTGGGCCAAAGGCAGGCGCCAAACCGCTGCGCCACCCAGGGATCCCTGCTTTAGATTCTTTAAGGGAGCAGGTATTTAAGTGGGACTCCCTGCTTACCAATACCTTATCCTGTTAAAATAAGATATCTCAACAAGATAGATATACATCCTCTGTCTAGCTGTGCTCTAGCCTATCCATCTCAACCCTCCACCCTTAGTAATGGAATATAACTGTAGCCTCTGACCATGGATATATGACAGGTAGGTGAACTAGCGGATGCATTAAAGTCGATGGTCTCAGTCATGATAAGTCTAGCAAATTGGTATTGCTAAGCAGCAGAATGGAATCAGATAAGTTAAAAAATGAGTGGTTATTGGGAGCTAATGAAGAGTTATAACAATGCTGATTTGATGATGAGAATTGGGCTCTGTGGACAAGAGAAAGTATCTTATGCTTTAAAAAAGCTTCTGAGTACATATTAAACATGAATGTTAATCTGCAACTCATTGCAAAATTATAATGCCATCTTCGAAAAATTTTATTGTATTATTTTTATTTCTTCACATTAGTATGAATATAGAATACTTTCTGTGTGCATGTGTGTGAAAGAATGTAACCAAACATACAACATTATGTATGCTAGATTTGTGTATATTTTATTATTTATGGAGGTAGAAAGTAGAAGAGAACTAAAGAATTGAACAAACAGCATTTTTAATACAGCAAAGTCAAATAACATTTTATTTTAAATAAAGACTAAAAGAGCAACTCAGTGGATACACAATGCAGATGAGGTCTTTACTACATATATGTGGCTGCGATTTAGATTACATAACAAGCTACAGGGAAATGCTGAAAAAAATGCTCAGCCTTGGCAAGTTTGACAGTCAAAGCTACCTTTGAAGTATCTCATATTTTTGGGTTGGATTCTCTCTTCATTTGCATGGTTCCTAATTCTAGCTACAGATATGTTTTATGTGCATATGCACACATTTTTAAAGAATAAATTCTGAGTAATTGAACTGAGGAAAAAAATAGGACATTTAAATTGTTAATATAAAACCACTATAATGGCTTCAAAATATCCATAGTAATTTTCATTCTTATTCATAAGTTTACAACTACATTTATATTAACAACATTTCAGGATAGTTGATAAGCTGATTAGTCAGTGAAAAGTCATTGATTATATTTCTATTATTATTTTTAATTTGTTGATGTATAGTTTTGCACGTTAATGTGTTAAAAGGACAGATAATTTTTTTTTTTTTTGTTTTTGGATTCTCTATCTTATTCCTGCAACATCTGGGAAATGTGAGTGTCCCATGAAATCTACTGTGGTTAAGGGCTAAAGGAAGCTATGTCTTAGTGTGCCTGCATTGTGATAGTGTGGACTACCTAAACAGAGAATATTTCCCAGGGAAAATAAAACCAGAGGGGTATTATCAATGGTTTGACATTTCTAGTTTTTATGAAAATATTATTATCTTTTCTAAGACACAGTACAGAAATATTAATACTAAAACCTTACACATGCAGAGACAGGAAATTCTGAATGTATATTCTTGGGGCCAGCTTTACTTAAAATAAGCTACCACATAGTGATTGGACATCCAACTCACAGCTAAGTTTCCTTTGAAACCAGTAGTTTAAATTAGACACAGAAATTTCACAAAATGGTGTTTTCAAATTGGCACTTAGGTACTTTGTTATCAATAGTAGCAAAATCACCACGGTAAGAAACCCCCTGTTACATTCACGATAAAACAAACACAATATTAATATAAATTATGCAAATAAAGAGAAAAAATGTCAGTCGAGTGGGATGAAAATAAGCCAGGAGATTATAGGCACACTAACATTGGCAGAGAAGAAAACAAGCTACACATGGAAGTTAGCACCACCTCTCCGCCTCTGCTCACACCACCTCCCCTCTGAGGCTCGTGCCTGCCCCACAGAGCTGATCAATACTACCCGTGAGCTTTCACACCGGCTCTAACACAGCTTCCTCCAGGGACGCGCAGGATAGGGATGACTGTTCATGTCTCTAAATTCTCTTATCACTTCTACCTCTCTTGTGTCACATATCACATCTGTCTTAGAGTTGCTTTGTACGTTTTTCTATCATCTTGCTTAGATTGCTATCTCTAGGAGGGCAGTCTCTGAATTTTTCATCATTTTATTCCCTTAGTCTTTACAGAGCACTTTGACCACAATGGGTTCTAAAAGGGTGCTGGGTGAATAAGTGAATGATGAGGAAGAATTGAAGAGACGGAATTTGCTCTTGAAGCATTTTAAATGTTTGAAGAAGCAAAAAAAAAAAAAAAAGCTTGCTTCAAAGTCTTTGAAATTATAGGCGGTGTGATAGGCCTTCCCCTTTCCTTATCCCTCACCGATCAAATGCTTAACTCCATGTGTTAAGGAGATTATGAATTAAGTTTAGAAATGTTTAGAAACAGTTTTTAAAAGCTAGTGTTAATAAAAAGGAAATAATATATCTTATGTGCATTGAATATGTTTAAATCCAGTATTTTATAGACAGATAAAATCATAAACATAATATGGTGAAGGAGGTTTATAGGTTGACTGGAAGTCTTTAAATCTCTCTGTTCAATGAGATTTATGTGACTATTAGGATTATGTTAATGTATTTTTAAAATGTTTAATTGCTGTTCTATTTTAGTAAGTAAGCATAATCCCATATCTATTTAAGCTTTAAATAAGATTAGGAATAGTCTAGAAAAATACTGTAAAATAGTTGTGTTGTATTATTATGTGTAGTATGTGGAATGTGCCAATTTTTTTTTTAAGATTTTCTTTATTTACCCATGAGACACACACACACACACACACACACACACACACACACACACAGGCAGAGGGAGAAGCAGACTCCCTGCAAGGAGCTGGATGTAGGACTCAATCCTGGATCCCCGGATCACACCCTAAGCCGAAAGCAGGTAGGTGCTCAACCGCTGAGCTACCCGGGCGTCCTGGAATGCACCAAATTTATAAAAGTTTGGTGGGTGTGCCACAAATGTATTGAGGACATAATGCAAACATTTTAATATTTTAAAAGCCAGTATCGAATGTTCATGAGAGCAAAATGGAACTGATTCTAGAAAGATCAGAGTTGTCATTTAAATGCAAAGATTTGTCTTTTAGGAAATATTTCTATCAGATATCTTTACATTTTCACTTGAACTTATTTTACTCAGCAGATATTTGGAAAATATCACAAGCTGTTTCTTTTAATCATATTTGTCAAATTATTAGCAAAGAAAATGAAATATAAAGTAACAAGTTTCCACTTTTTCTTAGGGAATGATAACTATTTACTGAATAGTTTATGAATATCACTTTGTAACTCATGAAGGGATGTTTATATTAGTAGCTCAAAACTACCATAAATACAAAAATACATTCTTTTACACACTGTGTGTGTTCTAATCAAAGAAAGGGCATTTTCTTGGTCTGAGTTCACTCCTTTATATGCAAATATTATGTTAATAATATGAGGCTTAGTCTTAAAATAATCAGTAAAACCTAAATATCAAATTAAGTCAAGAGAATAAATGCGAAAAGGCACACGTTTTTGACATAAATTGTTAGAATATGCTTACATCAAATGGAAAGTAGATGCTACTTTAATGAGATTTATATTTCAATGTCTTCAATGAAGAAAATTTTAAAAGGGAAGAGAAACCAGAGAAAATGTGATAAAATTTGATATTGCCAGAGAATGTGAGAAAAAATGGAAATAGCCCTGTATTTTATGAGATTGGTAGTGTTTTTCATTATGGTACCCACAATGAGAACAATATCCAATATATTCAGTGCTTTTATTTCAGTGTAACTTTGAGCACACATGTATAAATTAATGCTTTCCATTTTGTAACTCATTTTGAAGGTGAGTTGTTGCAAGAAGTCCACATGGAAGTTTTGGCTTGATGGCTGGATGGCTTTCTACCTATTAAAAGCTACTATAGATATATCTACTCTTTATATTTTTGACAATTTAATAAATTATTGAATAAGTAAAGGACATTTTGAGTACTTTTCTTCTATAATTAGAATGAATGCTAATCTTATTTCATAAGTCCCTTTATGTTCCTTTGTCTTGCCTCCCCCTGGAAAATATGGATATGCGTGCAGATGCACACGTGCGTGCACACACACACACACACACATGCTACATATATAAGTTAGTTTTTAAGGGCTTATGTGAACAGTCCTCTGTCTCAGAGTGAAGGCTGGTGGGCTAAATCATGAATTTGTCCCTGAAGCCACAATAACAGATCATTACAGAACTAGAAACCATGCAAAAATTTAAGATATTTTAATTGGATTAGGAAGTAATAATTCTGACTTATTTTTCCAAGTTTAAAAGAAATACTCATTTTCTACTGGGCTTTGGGCAGCAATAAGAAATTTTATCTTACATCTCTATTTTTCAATATTTTTAGAAATTCAATAAGATAAGAAAAGTAAATTATATGTTTTTACTTTCCTTTTTTTTCAGAATTGCCTATGAGCTTAAAGTAAAATAATTATCAAATGTTTAAATGATCTATATAAAAATCACTGAACAAAATCTATAATAAGCATGCAATAACAAGATAGAATGTTTAGGAGGACAAGAAAAATTTCTCATTTAAAATATCACCACAAATTACTTTATATTTTTAATATTGAATTAGAATAACTTTTTTGATCTTCCAAAAATATGAATACATTTAATGTACACAACTCTAAAACCCATCTTATCTTAATAAATGTTAAAAATAAAATATCTATCTCAGATATAAACGATTAAATTACTTTCTGTTTTGGTTAATAGTATATGTGCAGGATCTATCTTAAAAAGGAAATAATGTGTACCGAAATAAATTCCAAAATCAAGAAATTTTTGTCTTTTTTTTTTTTTTAAGATTTATTTATTTATTCAGAGAGAGAGAGAGAGAGAGAGAGAGGCAGAGACACAGGCAGAGGGAGAAGCAGGCTCCCCGCAGGGAGCCCGAGTGGGACTCCATCCCGGGTCTCCAGGGTCATGCCCCGGGCTGCAGGCGGCGCTAAATCGCTGCGCCAACCGGGGCTGCCCGAAATTTTTGTCTTTTTAATATAAATTTTGTCCAGCCATTTTCTGACCCATTGTGGCAAGCTCTTTGACTTTAAGACTCTCGTAATTGAGTTGTATTTAAAGGAATAACTGCCCCAAACACCTACTAATATCTAAGGTTGGAACACAGGGTAGTGAAAAAGTCCGATTTCTTTGCTGTATTTTCCCTTTCAGGTTTATAATGACTACATCACAAGTAGGATAAGAGAACCGGACACGAGGGGGTTGATCATTTCTGTTGCTTATTGAAATGGTCTAAACCAAAGGGCTTCTATTTTTCTATGTTCTCACAAAGGTTTGAGTTCACAATACTTGTTTCCATGAGGTAAAGGTAACAAAAAGCATCAGAAATGAATACATTTTATAAATATCTACTTGTGGAACTTTATTTTTTCTCATTTCCCTTATGTTTCGGATACTTTGCAAAAACATCAATGGAAATAAAAAAAAAGTTGGAAGTTATTTATAACACTCATGTTACAATTAGAAAAAAATGAGGTTCAAAGTTCACAAGCTCCTCCAGACGGAAGAAATGATTTTAATAAATTCCCTCAGAATTGAAAATGTCTCCAAGGCATAGAATGTGTCCTACTTCTTCCAAATCTATATTTTCTTTCTGATCAGCATATAAAACAATTAATTACTCATCTCACATCTAACAGAAATGCCCTGTTTCTGTGTTTCACCATGCTGAAATACCAGACAAAATGAGATTCTGGATTGAAGCAATAGGAACAACCAAGCAAATTCAATTCAATTATGCCTCTGCTTTCAATCTCCTAAATAACCACAGGTAAATAAATAAATAAAACACTCACCTCTGCCCCCTAAGAATGGGTAAGGAAATAATATGCCTATTAGTCGCCTTGAAAGCATTACCACTATAAGCCCTATAGATCGATCCATTCTGAGCTTTCCCCTTGGGATAGGGATCTGATCATAAAGTCCATTTAAATACTCCCTTCTGTATGTAATTCTTAAAATCTTGTCTCCTTTTACTGCCACCCCTGCCTACATACCCACAAATATTCAATGAGCTTGAGTCTCAGTAGGCAAGCAAGAAATGAACATTTTAATATCATCTAACAAGATGCCTTCATGCAAAGGTTAAAAGAAAGCAGTTTCCTTCTGTTACAAATGTTTTGCATTTCCTCAAAATGCATTTATCAAAATGCATGCATTTTAAAATATCATAGGAGATCTATTAAAAGATGATTGATGAATTGTTTTGCAGTTGCATAGCTCAAAGCATTTCCTTTTATACAACTAAGATATTACCCAAAGGGCACTAGCTTTAGTAAAATAAAAAACAAATTTTGAGTCTCTTGCCAGGTGGTGGCAAATAATGCCTTCCTAGCTTATGAGCTTTAGTGCACCAGTGATAGTAACTGTCACTCACCCATAGAATCTTTCTGCAACCCGTGCCTCTACACACTCACCTCAAGGCTTATGATGAAAAGCTGCACCAAGTAAACCTGAAAATCCCCCCTAAGCTGGCAAGAAACTCAAAGCAACTAAAAGATGATTCATTGCTTAGAACATCATTTTTTATTTGCAAGAGAGTGGAGAGCCATGGCTGAAACTACAGCTAAGAGAAAAAGGAGAAAGAGGGAGAAGCAGATTATATGAGATAGGAACTCCCTTCCTTCCCTCTTTAATAATTTCCTAGGGGTAAATTACTGATTATATCTTAGTGGAATAAAAGTCTCATTTCATTGTTGGATCTGATTGCTAAGGAATTCTAAGCCTCACTGCACCCTATGCCTTCTGTGCCCTACTTGCAGGCAGTAGAAGACATATAGTCTGAGTGCTCTCTCTTTTGGATTCATTGGGAGATTCAAACATTGGGAGATTCTTTTCCAATGGGAGAGACCTCTCAGCCTCCAGAATCATCCCGTAGCAGCAAGAAAATTTCCAAACCAGATCTTCTTCTCTATGCCTTTTTCAGACAAGCTTGAGAGGTCTGTCCTATTTTCCTCAGAAGCCTCATTCTGTGAGTAACACAGCCTTTTATTGTCTTGGTCCATGTGTGGCTTCATCACTTTTATCATCTTAACCAAATTTTGAGTGGTAGCCCATCCTGTTTCCTCAGGTTATCCACAAGATTTAGTCAGTTTAAAATTTACTACATTAATTTTATCTATAGAAAAGAAATTTAAGGATATCAATCAAAATTTAAATCAATAAAACCTGTTTGAAGCATTCTCTGGAGCCTAAAACCTAACTCTACAATGTTGCACAGAATACTATATAACTTTATGCATAAACATTACTCTTCCAAGAGAACAGAAATGGCCTTATAAAATAGAAGCTACTCACAGTTATATATAAGCAGTGATTTTGAAATAGAAAGTTAGAAATAGCCCAGCCTTCACAAAGTTTGTAAACCAGCCTTAAATTAGCTCAAGCGATGATAGAGTCAAAACCTTGACACACACACACACACACACACACACACACAAATCTGTTCTGTAAGATGATAACCTTCTCTGAAGCCTAAATTGTGTGTACATTCTTTCATATACATGGTCTAACATATAATCAAATAAAATAATTACCCACAGCATCAGAGACAAAATGAGATTAAATAAAGAATAATTTTAAAAAATCAGCCAGAGTCATTGGACATTTCAGCTAGTAGTTATTAGATATAGATTGTACATAAATTGAGGTAAATACATTTAGGGAAATAGAGAACAGAGTGTAAGATTTCAGGTTTATTTTGGAATAAAAGTCACATGGAAATATTCAAACTAGACAGTCCAATAAATATAAAAAAACCTTAATAAATGGGATTAGAAAAAATATTAGATCTAGCTGAAGAGGAAGCTGGCAAACTCAAAAGCAGATCCATAGAACTTATCCGGGTTGAAGAATAGAGAAGGAGAGGAAAAAACTAGAACAATGTTGAAAGAATCAAGGTATAACAAAATGAACTTATGGTCTTAGAAAGAAAAGAGAAAGAGAATGGGAAGAAACAGTATTTGGAAATTTGCTAAAATGTTATGAAAACTGATGAAAGACTTTAATCTTCCGGTACAAAGTGTCACAGGCTACGTTAAGAAAACTGTGAAGAAAAATTATATGTAGGCACTTTCTGATAAATATTCTCAAAACTAGTGACAAGAAAAAAACTGAAAAGAACTAGAGGGAAAAGGAATGCATTGTCTTCAAATGTGTGACAATAGAATGAAAGCTTAAAATTCCACCAAGAACTGTAAGAAGCTATAA
This sequence comes from Canis aureus, assembly GCF_053574225.1. NCBI lineage: Eukaryota > Metazoa > Chordata > Mammalia > Carnivora > Canidae > Canis > Canis aureus. The sequence continues at coordinate 7,174,390 of NC_135611.1, read as the reverse complement.
AACAATGAAACATCATCTTCACAGAGCTGAAAGTAAATCAGTGCCAATTTAAAATGAATCAGAACTATCTTTCAAAAATAAAAAGGCAAAAAAAAAAGAAGGCATAAAAGATTAATTTTCAGAAAATAAGACACATGGGTTATTTCTCTCCAGCAAAGCCATAGTAAGAAGAATGTAAAAGGGGATTCCTATGACACAATGAACATCATCCATATGGCACTAAAGAAATACATGAAGAAAAGAGGCACATCAAGACTATAAAAATGTGAGGAAATCAGAATAAATGTAAATAATAATAAAGATTCATTGCTAAATTTTACATACCAACAGAATAAAAATACATGAAAATAATAGAAGGGAAATTTGGAAGGTGACAAATGGAGTTGACATTACTTAAGATCCATGCATTTTCAATAAAGTAAAAAATACAAAATTGTAACAATTTTTAATATGTCAAAAATGACTTCCATTATGGGAAAAAAGCTAAGACTCCATTTTACTCTATTCTGTAAGTTACATCTAAAAGAAAACAAGACAAAACACATAAAACTACTGCCAGAACATTCTGAAAAAAACCAATCTGGCCCAAAACCCAGTATTTGAGGTATGAATCACTGGTGAACTGTTTTGTTTTTCACCTCTTATAGGTACCCTCCTGAGTAATAGAGTTTCCTACAACCTGCTAAATAATAGCAGGTAGAAGTTGTGACCTCCCCATCAGTCCTGCAGTCACTGAGAATGCACGGTAGGTCTCTGTTGAGTATCCCCAGTCCAGACTAAGAGAAAATGATCTTCACCCCTCCCTCTCTCAATTAGACAGTTGGTGAAGGATCACAGAGAGGAGGGAGCTGGATAAATTGAAGTACTGGGCTCACACCGATCTAGCCTATAGGTGCAACTAACCAGAATCAACAAAGCCAGAGCTTTGAGAAATTATATATATATATATATATATATATATATATATATATATATATTTCATTTATTTATTCATGAGAGAGAGAGAGAGAGAGAGAGAGAGAGAGAGAAAGAGGCAGAAAGACAAGCAGGCTCCATTCAGGAAGCCCAATGTGGGACTCGATCCTGGTACTCCAGGATTATGCCCTGAGCCAAAGGGCAGCACTCAGCTGCTGAGCCACCTAGGCTTCCTGAAAATGGAACTATATTATGCAATACTGCCAAGGCTTCAGACTTGCCTCTATTTATCATCTAAACTGTATTCTCTGGAATACCATGGCAAAGACTTAGAAAGCTACATCAACATTCAAATCATAGTCCAAAGTGGGACATAAATGAGTTGTTGCCTGCTAAAGTAGAAAATTTAAATAAGAACTATTGTCTTCTAATAAAATTTTGAAAATGTCTAGGATTCAAATAAGAAATATTGGCATATGAAGAACCAGGGAAACCTAAAGTCCAAAGATAAGACAACTAACAAAAATTAATACCAAGGAGACAAAGACATCATAAGTACTTGACAAGATCTTTAAAGCAGTTGTCATAAAAAATGCTATGGTAAGCAATCATCCATACTCTTAAAATAAGTGAAAAAAAAATTAAAAAATCTTTGCAAAGCAAGAAAATGTAAGGAATAACCACATAGAAACTTCAGATCTCACCAATACAAACTTCACTGGAAGTGAAGACATAGAAAAGAAGCAGTGAATTTAGAATGGATCCATAGATTTTGTTAACTCTGAACAGCAGAGAAAGAAGTTAAGAAAAATAAATCTTTAGGAATCAGTGGGAATATATTTAGTCATCAGAGTCCCAGAAGGCCTAGAAAGTTACTGTGGATTTAAAAAATAATGATTGTACACATCCCATATTTATCAAAAGGCATAAACGTGGAGATTCAAGAAGCCCAGTGATCCTCAAAGGTGATAAACCTAAAAATGTCCATATCCAGATACATAGTACATTCAGATTTCTGGAAGAAAACTCTAGGGCAGCGTGAATCACTTTTAGGGGAATAGTGATTTGGTAGGAGAACAAAGATTCCAATATTCATATAAGTAGGTGGTACAACCTTTTCTAGGGGCTGGAAGAAAGTGGCACAACATTTTTAAAATATGAAGAGAAATGGACTGTCAATCCTAGATTCCATATATAATGAGAATAAAAGCATATCTCAAAGACATTTCCAATTGAAGGATAACTAAAATATTTTGTCACTAGCAGACCCACTCCAAAAGAATCAGAAAAAGTAATTCTTCATACATAAATTATAACATAATTAGAATATCAAGGATGAAATAAATATCAAGTATTTAGAATTCTTCTTTTGTGATTTTAAATTATTTTTGATGGTTGAAGGCCAAAATTGTAGTTCACTGATAGCATTTATGTTGTAGGTAGAGACATTTACGTGTCACTGTATTAGCTGGATGGGAGATTATAAAAACTAGTAGTCCCCGCTGAAATGGTAAGATGTTAATATGAGTAGACTGATATTTATAATGTATATGTGTATACTATAAATCATTAAACTACTAAAAAATTATCCAAAAACGTGCTTAGAATAATAAATAAAGCAAAACGGAATACAAAAAATATTCAGGTAGCTCCAAACAAAACAAAGAAAGAGAAAACATTTATTATCTGGCCTTTTAAATAAAAAGATTGTTCCATCTTGATTTGGGTGTGGATCCACACCTGGAACACCTAAGTGTGTGCACTTGCTCTGCCACTTATCTGCTATATGACTTGGGGCAAATTACTTCACCTTTTTGCACCTAGATTTTCTTCTCTGTAATTGGAGGTTATATACATTTTAATTGTAAATTGAAAAAAATGCTTAGATTGGTGTCTGGCACATATTAAATGTTATAAAATGACAACGATAGTAATGGGACTGTCGTTCAATGCTGTACAATGGCTGTTGTAAAAAGAAACCACCACAATGGCAGCGCCACTCTCTCAGCAGCTACCACCTGTTTTTGATCCCTTATAATATATAATGACTGACATTGCAACTGCTGTTTTTCTTCCCACTAAAAAAAAAAAAGCATTGGCAGAACTTTTCAAAATTTGAGTTTTTATATGAACCATACCTCCTACAGTGTTGCTTTCAGTTTTTACCATGTGGACCTTATAACATCCATGCATTTCCTGAGTAAAATCATGGAAAAAAGAAAACCAATGATCTTGACCAATACTGTTTTTCTGAATACTTGTAATATTAATTCATATGTAAGCATTGCTGTAGGAAAATTCACCTCATGATAAGGACGTATGGCAAATTTTTCTTGTTTTTTTTTTTTTTTTTTACTTTTCTCATTTATATACTCTTTCCGAAGCATCACATATTTTAAAAGAAATGTTTTCGTGGACAAATGGGGACTTTAAAAAAGGTGGTGAAAAGGTCAATTTAGAATTATACATGATAAGATTTCAGATGAAGGGAATGGATTAAATTAAACCGCAAAACAAGGAGTAAAACACTAGAAAACATTTTAACAGCCTTGGCATAGGAAGGGCATTTCTGGCTGTAAAATATTTAGTGCATATAAATGAATGATTAATAAACTATATTGTTAATACTGAAATAATACAATACATTTACCAGCCAGTAAAATATTATTTGTAATTCAATTATGGATACAACCCTTTGCTGTTTGTGGTACTTTCTTTCTTTCTGTTACTTTCTCCCTTTCCCCCTCTCCTTTTTTCTCCTCTGTGGGTTAGTTGAACATCCTATATGATCCTATTTTATTTTCCTAGTTTTAATTTATACTTTATTTAAAGACAATGATCGGGTGCCCTAGATTTTGTAACATAACTTTTTAAAAATTGAAGACTATCTTCAAATGATGAGTTTACTTTTTTAGTAGTTCAGATCTTGTATAATAGAGTACTCCAATCACTCCTTGTTCCTATAACATTGTTGTCAGTGTCTCACCTATTTGTACGATATAATCAACCAATATTTTATGGCCACTGTTGCTGGAAAGGAGCAATTATCCTTTAGATCATTTAAAAGTAGGAAAAATAGATTTTACTCCATATTGATGTTTTTGTTTCTTTATGTAGATCCAAGATAATGGACTATATTATTTTCCTTTTGCCTGAGGCACTTCTTTAAACATTTTTGCAGAGAAATTCTGCTGGTAACTAATTCTCTTAGTTTGCATTTGTCAACAAGAGTCATTAGTTTTTGTTTGTTTGTTTTTTGCTTTTGAGGAATAGTTTTGTAGGGTATATAATTCCAGATTTTTTTCTTTCTATTTTTTTAATTTAAGATTTATCCATCTATGAGAGGGAGAGAGAGAGAGAGAGAGAGAGAGAGAGAGGGAGGGAAGGGTGAGAGGGAGAGGGAGATAGAGAATCTCAAGCAGGCTCCATGCTGATTACAGAGCCCAAAACACAGCTCAGTCTCATGATGCATGAGATCATGACCTGAGCCAAAATCATGAGTAGACCCTCAACCAACTGAGCCAACCTAGTGTCCCTCAACTCTTAAATATGTCATTCCACATGCTTCTTCTTGCTTCTGTAATTTCCAAGGGTTAAGTCTGATAGAATTCTTAACCTTGTCTTCTACATATAACAAGTAAAGCATTTCACTTGCCCTCTAGGCTTGCTTCTTTCAAGATTTTCTCTTTTTGGTTTTCTGTAGTTTGAATATGGTACATCTTTGCCTGCTTTTCCTTATTTGTTTTTTAGTATTTATCTTGTTTGCTAATCTTTGAATGCTTTGGATGTGTGATTTGATCTTGTCATTAATTTTGGAAAATCCTTGACTATTAATTTTTAAAATATTTCTTCTGTTTCATTCTTTTTTTCCTTCTTCTATAATTCAATTTTGTATATGTTACATTTTTTTTTATGTTACATTTTTGTATATTGTCCCACAATTTCCGGATATTCTCTTCCATTTGTTTTTCATCTTTTTATTTATTTGGATTTTCTCTTTGATTTTGGTTTGAGAAGTTTCCATGAAACCACATTCAAGTTCAATGATTCTTTCCTTACTTTTGTCAAGTCTACTGAGAAACCTAATGAAGGACTTAACTTCTGCTGCTGTTTTTTTTTTTTTTTTCAGATTCTGTTATTTCCTTTCAATTTCTGTTTTCTGAGAGATTCCATCTATCTGCTGTCATTGTCCATCTATTCTCACATCTGTTCTCATCATTTTCCCATTAGACCCCTTAACATATTAGTCACAGTTATTTTAAATTTCCTGTATAATAATCTCAAAATCTGTATCATATCTGACTTGGTTCTAGTGATTGTTTTATTGCTTCAGACTATTGTTTTTGGGTTTTGTTTGTTGTTGTTCTTTGTGGGTTTTTTTGTTTGTTTGGCTTTTGATTTTTGGCTTTTTTCATTCCTTTTGGTATGTTCTTGTTGAATGTTTGGCATCTTATTTTGTGTAACAGGGACCAGGTTAAATAGGCTTTTCATATGAGGATTTATTTTAATCTGGCTAGATGAGCCAAAGATGGCTTCTGTGCATTAGTTGTGTACTAAACTGCTTATTTATTTCTTCCCAGTAAGCTGACATCCATTAAGTCAAAAGCTCACAAGTGCCAATTTTGTTTTTTTATAGTCTCTTTTAAGGTTTTCCAGAGTAACAGAACAAAGAGGTGATAGAATCAATAAGATACATGGAGATCGAGAGAGAGGAAGAGAGAGAGAATGGGGAAAAAAAAAGAGATTTAATCAGGATTGGATCACATAGTTATGGAGGCTGAAAAGTCTTCCAATCTGCCATCTACAAACTGGAAAACCAGGAAAGCTGGTATAATTCAGTCTGTATCTAAAGTCTTGAGGATGTGGTTGCTGATGGTGTCAGGCCTGGTCTGAGTCTGAAAGTCCTGTAGCCAGGAGCATTTGTGTCTGAGTACAGGAGAAGGTGGATGCCTCAGCTCAAGCAGAGAGAGTGAATTCATCCTTCTTCCACCCTTTTATTCTATTAGAGTACTCAATGGATTGTACAGTGCCCACCCACTCTGAGGAGAGCCATGGGATTTACTTGGGTCACCAATTCAAATACTAATCTTTTTTTTTTTTTTTTTTTAAGAAACATCCTCATAAATACAAGTAGAAATGACATTTTACCAGCTCTCTGGGTATCCATTAGCCCATAGAATAAACATAGAAACATAGAAAAAACACAATATCCAAATATTTTTAAAATGGCCCCAAAAGCTGGATTTTTTTTAACCATTTAGACTCTGCTTTGCATACCCCATGAAATCTTACCCAGCATCTGCTGGCCATTGTAAAAATAAGATGTCCATTGCCAAACTGCTAGATCTCTTGGGCACAGAGACTCTCCACAATGCTAATGAGCAACATCACCTTGGCATGTAAGCCTCCTCCTCTATGCCCTTCTTTTCTAGGACTTACCTTGGTCTCCTCCCCTTCTGAAGGATGGCTTCCTTGCCATAATCCTTTCATACTGTGAGAGGCTCCTCCTCCCATGCAACTGTGTCCAGGTGCTGCCCAATGAAACCTGTTTGTGTGCTATATATAACACTGCCTTTTGTGGTCATATCTTTTTCATTGATCACCTCCAATATCTCTTTAGCCCCCATCAAGGTTGGGTTGCATTGTTTTCAGTGTTTAATGTAGCTATAAGATCCAGAAGCTTCACATTTGTTCAGAGTCCTTTACCTCCTTTCTCCACTTTGGGCTTCCCTAAATAATTTACCTTAAAAAGAGTATTGCAACCATTTCAGCTTTAATCCACTGGAGAATTTTCGGTATCAACCTAAGGTGGGGGAAAGTGGGGTCATCCTATAATTTCCTAAAGATCCCAGCCTTTTAGTGAGCCTGTAATTTAGGAATGTGACCTTTACGTGTGTTTCTCTATTGGTGAAACTTCATGTTCTCTGTTCCTATTTCCTTCTCTGTCTGTAATATTCCCAACCTATTACTTACATCTTTTTTTTTTTCATTTGACTATGTCCCCCACATTTTGGTGAAATAGGAAAATTAGGGAGGCCTGCAGTGAGAGAAATACCTCTCATCAACTGGAATCTCATTTTGATGATGCATTTTCCCTTTGAAATAGGCTCTTTTTTTATGAGGAAGCCTCTTGCATATTTCACAATAATTATGCCTCTATTCCACCAGTCATAGCCATGAGGGGATTTGTCTTGGGTCTTCACAGTAAGGACAGTTGGAGTCTTGGAGGTGGACCCCTGGCATGTGTGTAGCTTTTAAAGACTTGGCCTAGGAGTTTCCCCTTATATGCCAGTCCACACAGACTCTAGCTACTCATCTAACTTACTGCGAAAATCCTCCTTTAATTCTGACTCCCAAAATTTCTGTTCCAGGTAAGCAGGTCTTGGCTGTAACTCCGAATATGCCTCTCTTTACAGATTTTGGCAGTTTGCCCTACAAACTCAATTCTTTGATGGGTCCAGAAAAGTCATTGATTTTCAGTTAACCTGTTGTTTCTTTCTTTTTTTTTTCCTTGTAATTACAGGAATGATGACTGAAGCTTTTTACATGTGGGAGCTCAGGGACTCTAACTTTTAAAGTTACTTTTCAGCTTGAATATTGTCATCTCTATTTTCTTGGAGGCAATTTTGGTTTTTTGTTTTTATCTTTTCTCAGAAGCAATGATCTTCAATGTTAAGGTCTGTTTTTAATGGAGAAAAGTATATGCAAATTGAACAATAGGCAGATAACTACAGATTGTAAAAAACAGATCAGATAATAGAACAATATAATTCTACTGTCCAATGTCACTATTCTCAGGAACTAACCTGATTGAGAGGAGGTATGTAAGAAAAAAAAAAAAAAACTCATGCAATACCATTTGCTACTTATGGTTGTGGTCATAGAGGGGTTCCAGAACTCAGTTTGAGGTAGTCAGGAAAGATTGAAGAATTTTAAGGCTTTCAAGATTTTATCATTACATTTCAAGAATTTATAATTAAAATAAAAATTTTAATGAGATAGAGTGGAAATACATATCCTCTAATATTTAACCAGTATCAGTTAAGACCTAAGATCATTTTAGGTCTTAGGTACACAAAATTACTTCATAGGCAGAAAATGTTTTTGATCAAATAACACATTTTGGTAGAAGAGGATGAGAGCACATCTTTTCAAAATACAACCTCTAGCAAAGTTGCTTGGTAGAATTTGCACTCAAAGTTTTTTGAATAAAGACTAATCAAGCAGCCAGCATATTAAAAAAAATATCCCATGCATCCAGCTATAAATTGCTAAAAAACCCCACAAATACAAAGCATAGTTCCTACTCTTATGGAGTTCAAAAATGCTTTGTAGCAACTCTTTATCAATGTTGACTTTATTAATCACCTTTCAAGCATTTATGCTTGACAAAATCAATGTGAGGAATAGGGGTATGGCTTACACTAGATAGATAAAATCTGTATCCTTAAGGAATGTTAAATCTATTCAGAGAAATAGCCAATGCACACACACATATGCAAGATTAATAATAATCTTTATGTGAATCATTCATAAGTTACTTTATTTAAAGAATTTAAGAGTAACTTCCTTATGGAAAATATAGACGTGTACAAAAGTTTCTGAAGAAATAAAAAAAAGTGGATACTTTGGGGATTATTTAAGTATTAAATGTTTAGCTTTTATTTTTATTTTTGAGAGTTTATCAAGTGTTTGGTATGAAATCATGATCCCATGGATTTTCTAATGGTAATTATGCAGTATTTTATCCAATGATAATGGCATCTTCTAACTTTTTTGTTAGTGATCCCTTTTAGAAATAGTCAGTTAAATCCATTTATATTTTATCACTACTATCTAGTTAAAAATACAATTTAAAAGTTTGAAGGCAGATACTCTTTAGGTCTTCAAAAACCAATAAAAAAGAACAGTCATTAATGATAGCAATTTCTGTCATTTATTATGTATTGAATACATGGAAGATGCTTTGCTTTAAATTCAGTATCTTATGTAGACCTTATGATAGATTCACAAATTTAGTATTCTCATTTCAGAATTGGTATCATTGAGAACAGGTGAGTCATCTGAAGTCAGTTAGCTAAGGAATACAAGATGTGAAATGTAACATCTAAATTTATCAAATTTCAGATTCATGTTGTTACCCAAAATGTTACACTGCCCTTTGGATGGAGTGGAAGGAAAAACTTGGAGTTTGTCTAATTGAAATAATACAATGGAAGGAAGGGAAGACAAATCAGTTCTGGGATGTTGTCCATATTCCTTCTCTGTTGCCTTATAGTTTTTCTTTTACTTTCACACACTTGGTTAAACTTGATATTAATTGTGTAAGTACTGAAGGAACACTTTTTTTTTTTTTTTCTGTTCCCTTTTGCTGCTTTCTTCATGCAAATGTTTTGGGCTTGTGATGACATGTATTCACATATCTTCTAGCTTATTGCAGATCCCTGAAGTCAGGTTTTTTTCTAAGGTTTTATAAGAGAATGCAAATAAGAGTTTTAAACCAAGAAGCCTATATCAAAGAAATTTTATATGCCAGATAATATACTTTTTTTTGCTATAGGTAAGCAGAAATTTTGTAATAAAATTCCTAAAAAAATTGTAATAAAAATTCAAGCTATAGGCATAAATACACACTTTGTTTAGAAACAATACATACTAAGAATTGTGTTAATTTCATATGCTTAATTTAAGAAAAGAAAAAAATGACATATGATAGTAGCAGAATTATCCTAGGATTTTTCTTGGAAATTTCAATATATTTTTAAAATTTCTTGATGTTTTGAAACATCTTAACCTCAAGTGAGGATAGCTTGTGGGGTGGTCACATGTTTAGTTTAAAGATGGGCAGTGGAAGCACGTGTTTTGTGCATGAGTAGCTAATGTCCTCCAGGTGAAGTACTTTATCCTCTTCTACTTATTGTCAACAACCAGGGTGCAACTCTTTCTCCAGGCCAAATCTATACCTTCTGCTCCTACCTGGAGGCAAATACTCTTTCTGGTTGATGCCTAACTCGATGTAATAGACTAGGCTTTAGGGGATCAGTTTCCTGATCTTTTTGCACACCTTAGCTCTGGATCACTTTCTTTCCTTGAATCCACCATGTCTGGCCCCGAACAGTCCTGGGTCTTTTGCCACTGATAGCAGTATCCTCTGTGTGTATTCGTGAGTCATGGTTTTCTTCTTCAAGCTAACTCTCTCTTCCATCTTTCAGCAATTCCTTCTAGCTTTGGCGTACCAGGGACTTCCCGTTTATTCAACATAGACCACGCATAATTATACATGTTTGCTATCATTTCTAGCTTTGGAGCAGCTGCTGGAGAGAGATGACTCTACCTTAATTATCAACTCTTTTCCACCTGATTAATTCCCACACCTCCTTTCAAGATTCACAGTAGCTGTTATGTATTTTGAAATTGCTCTAATTAATTTCTGATACTCAGTGTTCTTATTGCACTCTGATCATCTCTATTAACTGTACTAATCACTTTATAATAAAACCACTACTGCCTGTCTGCTTTAAGCTTTTGATCCAGGGAATACAGTTGCTTGTTTTCTTATCTAAAGTCTAATCTTGAATACAAAATTGTTATTAATAAAGATCTTTTGAACTTTTAATGCAAAAAAGATTTAACATGAAATATTAAAACAATTAACATTTATTCAGTGAAAGAATTGGTATCCACAACATTTTTTGTATATTCATGTTTATATTTTATATGCTTTTCAGTTGAATATTTTAATTATAAAATAACTAGTGATGGGTAAATAAAATTCAACTGTTTGCCCTGGGACTCATTGAGGTAAATGCCTAGAGTCCTTTAACGTTAAAAAACTTTCAGTGAAAGCTCTTTTAGCTTGTGATTTAGATTTACTCTTATAAGGAAAGAAAAAAAAAAACTTATCAATCTCTCCCTTCCCAAAGGGACAGTGAAAGAGCAGTATATTCAGCAATAGTGATAGGAGATATTTTCTTTACATTGGATGTAAGTGCAGGAAACACTGGTAATTACCAGTCTGGAGGTGAGTTAGAAAATCACTGATATAATAAGATGCAATTGAACTCTACCATCAGAAGAGACATTACTTCAGAATACCAAAATCAAAAGCTCTCTGGGCAGAAATAAACAGTCAAATCACATATACTAAGTTGCAATGTCACACGATAAGAATAAAGCCCTGTGTACCAAGCACACTCAAAGATAACATACTATTTCTTGCTTTGTTTGTTTTTCCTTATTAAAACTCTTATTTATGTGTATATTTTCAGCGATTCAATAATTAGATATTTTTTAACCTCTAAGTCACATGCGAGTTCTTCCAGTCCTATCTTTTCATGAGTTGGAAACCTAAGACCAAAGGTCAGCAATAGTGGCAAAGCCTGCTTCTAGTCCAATGTCTTTTCTTCTAGTCCCAACCAGACGTTCCTCTGTAATCATCTTGAAGATAACCTTAACAGCAGCAGCAGCAGCAGCATCCTTATACCTTTCTGTTTACTTTTTAAAATATGCTTAGAAAAGAACCTTTTAACAATACTAATCCAAACAAGTGAAATACTACTTATCAAAAGAGACTGAAGAATAGAAGAGGAATAGAATCCAGAATATACCCCCATAGAGCCAGATGATGGTGTGGATTCCAGGCCCAGAAAAAGAAGAGGTCAGGGTACTTTTCAACAGGCAGAGGGTGCTTTAACTGAAAAAAAAATCAAGTAGTAGTCCAAAATGGACTCGTGGCAAATGCCAGGTGGATGGGATTGTTGAAGAGGAATAAAAGAACATGAGAGAAAAATGAAGAAAGGAAAGACAGACACGAAGAACAAAGGGAATAGGAAATAATAAGTAAGATTACAGTGGAAAACAAAAACTTAACACTCACAATTACTTTTTTACCACATTTTTGTTCTCATTTAAGAACGTAACCATTTTGTGTAAATTTGTGGCTTGTAAGTAGTCCATAGAAAATCTGTCCTAGTCTTTAAGTATTTTGAAAAATTAGTAGATTTTTCATTAGAAGTTGTACTCAAAATAGAAAAATGTTACATAATAAAAATAAATAAATGAATAAAATGTAAATCATTTTAGAATCTCTAAGTACATGAAACTAATAAATACTAGAGGCTATGCTGTCTACCACTTTGTATTACCTGCAATGAAATCATGGTAATGTATGAATAACTAATACCTGGATTTACATTGTTCTATAGGTGACCTGTATATGATACATAGATGCTATTCTGGAAATGATTTCTATTTCTATTGCTCTGAATCTAAGAGGAGAGTCTTATAATTAAGAGGGTATTTTTCCTTAGAAACATCTATGTAAGCAGAAAACTTCAGTATCACCTTAAATATTAAAATGGATTTGTCTTGAAAGGTTTGCAATATGATGAAGTAAAATCCATGGGGGAATAATGGACAGCTGAAACCAGTATTTACTTCTACGAGGTGGGCCAGGAACAGAACAAGAGGATAGTCCACGTGTTTAGAAACACACACATGTGCAGTAAGGAGCAGGGAGGGGAGACTGCATGCAAATTGCAGTAAGTGGTCCAATGCCGGGTGCCATGCCACTTTACGTTACTCCGCTCTACCGTATGATGATATACCAGGTAGATTAAAGTGGCTTGATATTTTCCAATTATGATTAAGCTCACTACTAACTAAATGAAGCATGTAAGAATACATTCATAAGAAGTATCCAAATAATACTTACAATTGCATAGTTTTCTTTGCTAACAGTATTTCTAAAATGGTAAGTCTATTTTTTTTCTAAAAGCCATGGGAAAAAATCAGAGTGTTAATTTAAGAAAGCCCAACATTTCCAGAAACATTTGAACTTATTTGTAATGACTTTATTATTTATAATATTTTATTTTTTATAATAAAATGATTTCAAGTAAGTTCAAATATTTGAATGTTGCTTCCATGGAACTTCCTTCCATGGCACAGACTGAACTTCAAATAAAAAAGTGTTATTCACATATCTATGTTTAGTTATTTTAAAAATCTCAAAAGCTTTGATCATTTTAGCAAATATTGCCTTCAGTGTTTCCTTAAACTCACAGTGCAAAAAAATTGTTAAAACCTAAGTCTTGTGTATTTAGAAATTATGCCCCTTCATTTTTATCTCTTTTGATATTTCATTTGTATCACAGAGGAATTGTAATAATTAATATTTCACGTTGTTTGAATAGAAATGTTCTGTGACTGTCAGGTATATTTGATGAACAAAATTCACTATAGTTCAATTCTTTTTTTTCTTAAGGGGCACCTGGGTGGCTCAGTAGGTTAAGTATCTGCCTTCAGCACAGGTTATGATCTCAGGGTCCTGGGATTGAGCCCCGCACTGGGCTTCCTGCACAGCATGGAGTTTGCTTCTCCCTCTCCCTCTGCTCATCCCTTCCCCCCACCCTGCTCTTGCCCTCTCTGTCTCTCTCTTTCTCTCAAATAAGTAAACAAAATCTTAAGAAAATTTTCTTTTAATTTAACATTAAGTATTATCAGGCAAGTCTGTCTAACTCATTTGTTAATATTTCAGTCTCTACAGTTTTGAATGATGAACATATGTATCCTTAATCCAGTTCTATGTCCTGGTTTCCAAAAGATATAATGGTTCTGACTCCACAGATCTAAATGCTCTGTACTGATTAGATTTGCTAAATGCCAGCTCTCACTTAGGGACTAAAAGCTGAAGAGGTTGCTATTACTCTATTGAGTAATAAGTATCTAGCTTAAAATATCAAGGTTGAAAACATCGTACTTTTATCTTTCTTAACAAAATAACTGGATATTTCTTCCAATAGAAAAATTGAAAAATGTTATATTAGTTCAATACTTGATAAACAAGGCACTACATCTGTAAATCTTATAAAAGTTGCCAAAAGAAATTCCTTTATTCTATTTTTAAAAGTCTTTTAAAATTAGAGGATGTAAACCATTTCTTGATGCACAAATTTATTCAATTAACTCTTCTAGCAAATAATTAACATGTTAACAGTCATAGAATTAAGTCCTGTGATATTCATATACTAGGTATTTACCAGCCTATTAGAATTCCACCATTATAATAATTGAGCCTGTTTACATCAATTATTCATTCGAATACTGAGGATCTTAATGCAGGAAAAAAAACAGATAAGTGACCTTTGAAAAACAAACAAATTATTTATCTCAAGTTATTTTCCTCAGCTAAAACATAACCTTTGTGTTGGAAATATGTCATAATTAATGGGAGAATTTAAATTATTTTTTATCCCCAAAATGATGTTGGCAGATCAGCGTGTTTGTATGTGTGTGTGTGTGTGTGTGTGTGTGTGTGTATGTGAGCATGCACTTGTGCGCTTCTGTGCACATGTGGGTCTGTGGATGTCTCTATGACAATTTTCTACAGATTGTTTTCTCAATATGGAGATCTTTTGGTATTTTTTTTAAAGAGTTTTATTTATTTATTCATGAGAGAGAGAGACAGAATGAGGCAGAGACACAGGCAGAGGGAGAAGCAGGCTCCATGCAGGGAGCCTGATCCCGGGTCTCCAGGATCAGGCCCTGGGCTGAAGGTGGCACTAAACTGCTGATCCACCTGGGCTGCCCTCTTTTGGGATTTTAATGAGTCAGTATTCTCTAAATTTGTACAAACTTACCAATAAAAATTGGTTTCTTTTCTTTATCCTAGACAGCTATATAATTAATTGCTATATTTTATTAACATTTATAAATTGCAGGGCTACAAGCAACATTTACTTAGTATAAAATTAAATGAATGTTTAGAATACAAGTCTCTGCTTATATGAAAACTGAATTAAAAATTAACTTTCTAATTGAAGGACTCCATAAGTCTTTGAATTATGTGCTTTTAACAGCTTGCAGTGAGCTATGAAGTACGATATACTTGGAAGAATGACCATATTTTATAACAATAAAAAATGAAGTCAACTATACAGTTAAGCCTGGAAAAGTGAATTCCCTATTTGCAAATGAATCATATTCAAAATATTGAACAGATATCCCATCTTGTGCTTATACACTGGAGGCCATGTAAGAAAAAGTTAGGTGACAAGTTTGACTTTTGTGTTAAGAACCAGAAGTTTAAGAAAATTGTAAAACTTTTTCCAACCACACATTGAAGAATGACAGCCATATAGACCAGCCATCTTGACAATCATTACAAGTATCTGTCCATGCTTCCTATCATTATCTAAGTGATATATGTAACTAAGTGTTATATTTATATACACATATACATACATAATACACACATGCCTACCTACACACATATATATTGTTATAGAAGAATTTTTTTCAAAGACTAATTGCACTGGATGGAGTTGAGGAAGAAAAGGAAGACTTTATTCAGGACCATCAAAATAAAGACACATGGAATTTACCTTCACTGAAACAAAAGACAGGAGGTTCTTTATGCAATGGGGTAAGCTCCTGCCAAAATACTGGAGGGGGGAGGGAGGGGGTAGTTGGTCAATGTGATTAAGCCATCTGTGTTTGCTAATTGACCCTTATCACCAAGGGTCAAGCATAGACTTGGAGGTATGGGCCCTATCGTTCTTTTCTTTTCTTTTTTAAGATTTTATTTCTTTATTCGAGAGAGAGAGAGAGAGCACAAGCAGGGGGCAAGGGGCAGAGGAAGAAGCAGGCTCCTCACTGAGCAGGGAGATCCATGTGGGGCTCCATTCCAGGACCATGGGATCATGACCTGAGCCCAAGGCAGCTACTTAACTGACTGAGCTACCCAGGTACCTCTGGCCTTATCTTTCTCAATAATGATTTTGCAAAGGGATGATAGCTCTGAGGTCCTGAGAAAGCCATTCTTGGATTGCTTTTTGTTTTGTTTTTTTTCAAGATTTTATTTATTTATTCATGAGAGACACAGAGAAAGAGGCAGTGACATAGACAGAGGCAGAAGCAGGCCCCCTGCGGGGAGCCTGACGTGGGACTCCATCCCAGGACCCTGAGATCACACCCTGAGCTGAAGGCGGATGCTTAAGGGCTGAGCCACCTTGGCGTTCCCAGTTCTTGGATTGTAAACCTGGTAAGAGGCTGGTAAGTTTACATCAAAAAGCAAAGAAAGAATTTATAATTGCAAGTTTTCTAATGTTAAATGAAGTAGGAAAAGGGAAATAGGCTGAATAAAGATAGGAGGACATCTGTCTAAACTTTAGTTAAGCTGAGAGGAACACTAAGGCCATCTTGCTCAGTATCTGTGTACATTAGTTATGACTGGAAATGTTTATTTTATCATAAGAAAGGCAGGAGTATTATTCATAAATAGAATGATATCATAGCTCACTGAGTATTTTTAACAAAGTATTATTTGATGCCAAAATGGAAAGGTTTTTTTTGGAAGTTGGTATGTGTGATTTGCACCACCACTTCTCTGCTAATTTCCAAAATTATCTAAGTTTCAAAGTATCTTTTGGACACACCTGGTTGATTGTTCTGTAGTACTTTGCAGTCAATATAGCCAGAGTTAAGCTTGTTTTTTACTACCCTTGTTTTGCTACTGTGGTTACTACATTGTTTACTATTTTGATTAATATCATCACCATCATTACATTAGTACAAATAAAATTGTTCATGCTCATTACAATACATGCATGCCCCTCTTCCTTCTTCCCTCAATGCACCCAGTGACCACATTCTGTAAATTCTTTTTCCACAACATTGCTCATATCTGGCATCAGGCTTTGTAGGTACCAGCTTTCCTCTCCTTCTCAAGGGATATAGCTTTTTTCCATTATCTCCTCTGCATTGTTAACTTTTCTTGAGTCCTTATATTTGCAGCTATTTTTAAAAAAGAAAAAAATAAATCTTATACATGGATGTCTTTTCTTTGAAAACTATTCCCTATATTACACATTTTACTTCAGCTATAGCCCCATTTTTAGGCTCATGTTTATAGCAAAAGTTCTTGAAAATATATATTCATCACCAATATAGATTCCGTTCTCTTAATTATACTTTACTTTCAGTCTATCCCAATTTGCCTTTTAGTCTTCATATGAATGTTCGATTGAGACTGATCCTAACATGAAAATGAATCTTTCTTCCTGAATTGCACATCTGCCTTAATTATAAAATGACATTTTTTTCTATTTCACTCCAGATTTCAAAAATATAATACATTTAGATAAAATTTTTCTCTTAATTTAAATCTAAAATACTCACTTTATTTCCATTTTCTGCCTCTGGGTAAAATTTAACATTGTGTGTCTGCTGAATATCTGTCTCCTCCTATCTCTATATTAGCTTCAAAAGGAAGACTCTGATGATGAGGTTCATCTCTGTGGCCCTAAAGCCTAGAACATGGCAAGAAAGTAATCTCTCAACAAGTAGCTATTAGGTGAATAATGGATGAAGGAGAGAATAATGACTATTTTCATCCATTATCAGTAGTAAACAAATTACATTTCTATTTCATGTCTGTATGACATACTTTCATGTCATAAATTAAGGGAGTATCCCATATCATGTATTACTGAATGTTTACTCATATATGCAATTCCCGGGGATGGAAAGAGGAAGAAATCAAAGAAGAAAGTCCTGGTATCTGCAATTGCTCACTGCATAAAGTTTTAGAAGGAGTTATAGTGACCAAAAAATAAATTAGTACATTTCAGGTCCTCTGAGTGTATGGAAAAATAGGGGAAGCTCAAAAGCTTTCCTGTTTCAGGTCTAGACATTTCTTTCTAGTAGAACTCTATGAACTGAGTTTACTGTCACCCACCATCTTTTGCCTGGTATGTTCAATCTTTCTCCTTTTATAGATTTTATACAGATGATGTTTTCAGAGTCGGAGGTTTCGTTTTGTCTTATTATCACTCTTAGACATCTGGTAATCTCTTTGGTAATATCAAGAGAAACAACCTGCTCCTTACTAACTTTGCTTTCATTTCTGTATGAACTCTTAGAGATAAAGGGAAACAAACAACAGGAGAAACCAAAAGGCTGCCATTTATCTGAGCACGGAGAATCAAATTCAATTATCATTGACTTTTTTCTTATAAGACCTTTTTTTCTGAAGTCAATCAATGTCTGCTGTGAAATTTTAAATGTCTGTAGAATTTCAAAGTCTTAAACTATCTTTACTTTTTGTTAAAAAAAATAGGTGGTGAGTGTGACTACATCCCCTATATTTTCCAAGAGGGCCAATATTCTAGTTCAAGAATAACATTATGAAAAAAAGACTATCCAACAACATCTTTGGTTTAAAATAACTTATATAATAATTTTAATAATATTTTATTGTTTCTTGTGTTCTTCCCTGTGTTTTTATACCCTCCTCTTGCAAGATTTTTACTATTACTACTTTTATCCTATGCCAAAGAGGGAGGTTTTGTGTACTGAATGTCACTCCTAAAATAATTACTTATATATTAATTGAATATAAAAGTAAATTATTATTATTTAGACAATATTGGTTCATCAAGTATAGGAATTCAAATTTCCTTAGGCAACATTGGTCTGTGTAGTTGCCTGCATAGAATTCTTTCACTATAAAAAATGAAAGATGATTGCTGAAAATTTTATCTTACCAATGATTGCAAATAAATCATTATAGACTTTTTTCATATTCAGCAACTTTATTATAATACTTGTTTTTCTGATGTAATTACTCCTAAAAATTGTTCTGCTTATTCTTACTTGATAATTTCCATCTTTAGTTTTGACATGTTTTTATTGTGGCCACATGGCCTAAAAAATACTATACATGTTTAGTTTATCTAGAAACACAGAAAACATATTGTCAAAAACTTGGGTTTTGAGTTAGAGTTTTTGGATTTATATCCCAGTTCTTAAGCTTCTATGATTTTAAATGAATTATTTAACCCTTTTGTATGAGATTTCTTATTAATAAAATGTGAGTGATTATAATCTTTTCCAAGTTGTAGGGTTGTTTTAAGGATAAATATTCATTTAACTTATAAAAAATACACTTAGCCAATGCTTAAAACAAAGTTAGCATTTATCAATGGATAATATTGACTGATTATTAGTATAGGACTCCACTTAAAGCTGTTATATTTTGACAAATTTTTAAAACAATTTCAAAATTAGAATAAAATGTATAACTACAAGAGTAGGCATATAAAACTAATATGACCCAAACAGTTATAAATATTAAAATTTTGCTGATAAATCAGGTTTAATTCACCCTAGGTAATTTTTCCAGCCTTTAAATGTGAATGTTTTATTCCAAATTAGCCAAAAGCCTAGAAAATTTGTCAAAGAAGAGGATAGAACTATTTAAGTCCAATGCTTAGGCAGTACATCAAACAAATAATTATTTAGCATTAAAAATATGTCAAACATTTTTCTAAATATTGTTGCTGGACATTAGTAGTTTACCATTTAGCTGTGAAGAGAGGTTATAAACTGTTAAGACAGTAATAGAATGATAATTTCAAATAGTGATGAGTGTTATAAAACAAGATATACATAAATAATGGTAAATAAGCTATGAAGTGAATTAAGATAGATAAAAATTGGCTATGGCCAGCATGTAGTTATCATGGGCATAAAAGTCTTTTTGGAGGGATTGACATTTGAGCTGAGTCTTGAATAGAAAAGAGGAGGGAAGATGCTGGTTTCCATTGGATGTGTTAAAGAGCTAGAAATGGGAGGGCTTGGAATATGTTTTGTGAGTGATGAATACAATCTTGCAGGATTAAGATGTCAGTGGGAGGGTAACAGTCATTGTGAGGATTTTGGCCTGGACAACTCTATGAGCAAAGGTGCCATTTAAAAAATTCTTAGTGTCTAAGTATACTGGTAAATAGTGAAAAAAAAAGGTAAATTACAGAGCAAAAATGTTACATAGATTCTTTACTTCCTTATGATATCATGGAAAAAACTTCATGTGATATTAGGGAAAATAATAGAACACAAGCAGAGGATAACATTATAGCATCCAATCAAACGATGCACTTTGGAATGATGCTTATTTCTGAATAGTCTAAGAAAAATGGCTAGCCACTCTTGCAACTATGTCCTTTGCCTCTTTTCCATCTTAGTAGTGATGCCATCTGCATAACTTTAACTGACATCTTCCTTATACTGTCTTTCAGGGTTACTATCCAGGTGACATTTTTCTAGGAAGTAGAGAAAATCTCAAAATTGTCTCCAAGATTTGTGGGGTAGAAAATAACTATGACAAATATACTACTTTTCTTTTCTTTTTTCTTTTTTTTACTACTTTTCAAAATCCAAGATTATGCAAACACATTAAAGTATTTATTTTGCAGTTGGATTAACTGATACAGTTAGAGATAATGAAAGTCGTTTTATGTATCTAATTATTCATCTCTGCATTTCTAGCTATTTCTAGCTATACATATTACATATGTATAAAATATGTATTTTACATGTATATAAAATAGAACATCACTAATAACTGTGCACACATCTATTGTATGCTAACCAATAGTCGATGCCACTTTGATATCAATATTTTATTAATAAAATAGCAGATCTATTCTTTTGTTAATTGTTCAACTGACCTGAGGAATTAAGCATAGGCTAAGAGATCAGCCTGACTCATAAATAATTTGTTATTTATTTTTAGGTAAATATGCACAGAGCATTAAAATAATTCTTATCCTCTAGTCTTTTTAACTTGTTGTTTCAGCTTTTTTTAGTCTTGATATTTTGCCTAAGATAGCTCGTTGTGGAGATTTGCTTACAATTCATCTTGATGTTTAGGTAACACAATAAAAGGAAGTAGAATGTTTGAGTGATGGTTTTATCTGCATCTCTTATATGTATTCCTGGAATTCCTAGACCCTTCTATATAAATTGAGTCCTGAGATATTGTTAAATTGTATAACAAACCAGTTGCTACAGGTTAATATCAGTTAATAGCAATTAATAATTTATTAATTTTCTTTTTCCATCTTGAAAGTATAGGTTAATAGTCCCATATGGGCTCTTTTAAGAAATTTTAATAGTTATGTCATGCAAATAAACATTGATATACAATTAGAATTTGCATGAATGTGATTGAATCAGAGATCTTTATTTTTATTATTATTTTTTAATTTGAGTGTAATTGATACACAATGTTACATTAGTTTCAGGTGTACAGCCTAATGATTCAACATCACTATCCCTGATATTATACCTCACCACCAGTGTAGCTACTGTCTGTCACCATACAACACTATTATATTATCGACTATATTCCCTGTGCTGTTTCTCATGATTTATTCATTCCATTATTAGAAGCCTGTATCTCCCACTCTCCTTCACTCATTTTGTTGATCCTCTATCCTCATTTCCCTCTGGAATCATCAGATTGTTCTCTGTATTTATAGGTCTGTTTCCATTTTTTGCTTGTTTATTCATCTGTTTTGTTTTGTTTTTCAATTTCACATCTAAGTGAAATGATATGGCATTTGTCTTTCCCAATCTGACTTATTTTACTTAACATAATACCCTGTAGGTCCATATGTGTTGTCACAAATAGCAAGATATCGTTTTTTATGGCTGCATAATATTCCAGTACACGCACACTCACAAAAAATCTCGTATCTTCTTTATTTGTTCTTCTATTGATGAGTATTTGGGTGGCTTCCCCAGCTTGGCTATTATAAATAATACTTCAATAATCATACTGGTGCATATATCTTTTCAAATTAGTGGTTTCATTTTCTTTGGGTAAATAGTAGTGGAATTATTGGATTATATAGAATTTTTATTTTTAATTTTTTGAGGAAATTTCATTCTATTTTCCATAGTGGCTGCACCAATTTACTTTGCCAACAACAATGCACAAAGTTTTTTTCTACATCCTCACTCTTTTTTCTTTCTTTCTTTTCTTTCTTTCTTTCTTTCTTTCTTTTCTTTCTTTCTTCTTTCTTTTTCTTCTTTTTTTCTTTCTTTCTTCTTTCTTTTTAATTATAGCCATTCTGACAGATGTAAGGTAATATTGCAGTTTTGAAACATGTTTCCCTGATGCTGAAATTATGATTTAACATCTTTTCATGTTTCTGTTGGCCAACAGATTTTTCACACCTGATCTTTCATGTTTCTTGATGCACCTACAATGTGTCAAAACTTGGAATATCAGCATTTAAGAAGAAAAAATGTCACCATCCTTAGAGAGCATATGGCCTACATAGAAAGGAGACAGAAAATAAAGGATTTAACTGTGCCAGGCAAATTTAGAGAGATAAGTGCCATGGTAAAAAACACATAGGGTAACAGGAGTAACTTTAGGGAGAATGGAAGGAAAATATCCTTTCTGGGAAGATATTTGAGTTGAAAAAATGAACATGAGAAGGTGGTAATGTAGACTCTATGCAATTCCTATCAAAATCACAGCAGATTGTTTTATGGATATCAACAAATGGATCCTAATATTTATGTGCACAGGCAAAAGACCTAGAATAGCCAACTATTGGAAGGGGAAGAATTAAGTTGGAGGACTGACATTATCTGACTTAAGACATACTACAGAGCGACAGTAATTGAGGCAGGATGATATTGGTGAAAGACTAGACAAAGAGATCAATGGAACAGAGTCCAGAAATAGACCCTCATAAATATAGTTAACTGATTTTTGACAAAGGAGCAAAGACAATGTCATGGAGCAAAGATAGTGTCTTCAACAAATGATGTTGAGACTCCTGAATGCCCACATGTTGATCATGGTAGAGGCTGAGCATGTGTGGGGAAGGGGTTATATGAAAAAAATCTGTTTTTATTGTAAACTTAATCTTCTCTACAAAATAATGTTTTGTTTTGTTTTTTAAAGTATTGATGTGGTAACATGAAGAAGGAGTATTTTGAGTAGTGAGAAGAGCAAGAACAGCCAGGAGAAGCAAATGACCATTGTCACTTAAAAAGACAGAAAGAAGGTCACTATGGCTAGAGAATAGTAAGTGATGAGAAAGTGGGAAGATTTTGTAGGTCATTGTAATGCTTTGCATTTTATCCAAAGTTTGTAAAAAAAAAAACAAAGTTTGTTGAGAATCCACTGGTGTGTTTGAAACAGTGAAACTGTGTGATCAGTTTTTCATTTTTATTTTTTAAATATTTATTTTATTTATTTTAGAGAGAGAGAGAGAGAGAAAGCAAGCATGAGCAGTGGAGGAGGGGGGAGAGGAGGGGCTATGGGAGAGGGAGAGAGAGAATCCCAAGTAGGCTCCACACCTAGCCCAGCACAGAGCCCCACATTAGGCTCCTCACCCTGAGATCATGACCTGAGCTGAAATCAAGACTCTGACACTTAACCAACTGAGCCACCCAGGTGCTCCCTGGTTTACATTTTTATAGCACAAGATTAGTACATGTTTAGAGGGAAGTCTTTAGGAGACCAAGAGTGAAACCAAGAAAAATGATTTAGAGTTTATTGTTGTAGTCTAAATAGACAGTTAAGGGAAGATATACATAATATTTAAGAAATGAAATCTAAAGGAATCTAGTGGTACAAAATGCATTAGGGTGTTCAAGGCACAAAATAATTATGTAATTATGAATATGAGTATGGTTTCCCTCTCTCTTCCCACCCCCACAGCATTTCCTGTTTGTTACTTATCTCCTTCATGACTGTTTTTTCCCTGAAAACTCCCTTCTGAAAAAAAGGCTCTTAGTTGTCCTCACCAGGACTGACAATCTCATGTCTTTGTGATGATGGATTGTTCCTAGATCTGACTTTATAGTTGGAAAATACACTCTAATTCAATCTTCTAGGTGTTGTAGGTCAACATTCGAGACAGAACATATAATTGTGTTGTAACGATTCAGACTCTCACTCCTGATCCAATCACATTTGGTTCAAAAAAGCAAAACCCCATCATCTAAATATTAAACACTGACATGCACACCAGGGACAGATTAATGAGGTCTTTCTATATCCTAAGTTCCAGGACATGCTAACAAGTAATTCTGATACAAATATTGTTTAGTCAAATGATTGCTACAGTTGCTGCTGATATATTTCTGATCATAGCTTTGACTTTAGATAGGAAGGTATGTAAGTTTTCTATAGCTGCTGTAACAAATGATAAGAAATGACAACCGTACCTATTTATTACCTCACTGTGCTCTAAGCTAGAAGTCTAGGCATAATGAGGCTGGTTCTCTGCTTTGGGTTTAACAAGAGCAAAATCAAGGAGGTTACAGGACCGCATTGCTTCCTGGGAGTTCGGGGGATAAATCTACTTTCAAGCTCATTCAGGTTTTTTGCAAAATTTATCTCCATACTATAAAGACAAAAGTATCTTTCCCTTCTTTCAGTTCATGATCTCAAGTAAAGTACCTTTTTAACTCACTATTGATTGATGTACACTCTGAATAAATTTGTGTCAGGTTCCTTCTTATATTAGACTCTTGATTCCTAACAATTGAAAAATGGATCTTGATGTGAAGTAAACTAAAAACTGGGAAAAGCATAACTTCTGTTAGTCACTTGAAGGCATATATCACCTTTGTCATTTTAAAACAAGCCACTTTAAGTGTTATGACAAGTACACCCGTTTTCTATATACATATTTTAAAACATATACATGTATGCAAATTTCCACATGTGTTAATGGTTAGTACCACCAAATAATAGCAGCGAAGTGCAGAGCACACTGTTATAGCCGAATGTAGAAAGTTGTACAGAATTCAATAATGCATATGATACTCATTCCTTAGTCTGGCCAGATGCTGCAACTTAGGGGCGTTAATCCAGAGGTATCCCAATATTTTACCAAAAAACGACAAAAAAGACAAAAAAAAAAAGATGTCGAGGTCATGCCATCTATCTTTGAATTCATGTAAATTCAACATTGTCTTTCTGTCTGGAAATTCTTCCTTAATTTCTATGATTCAATAACCTCAAATCTTCATAATACCCATTTTTATTATGATAGTGACTCTGATTGAAGGTAATGCCCTATTTTAACTTAGGTATATGTATTATTAGGTATTTAAAATGTCTTTTAAAAATCTGTTGCTAGTTTAACCAGAATTGTGATTGATTTTGTATTCTATTAGTCAAATTACATGTGTGTGAATGATTCATCCCAATCCTATTTTTACTTTTATTTTATTATGAAGTTTTGTAAAATAGTAGGTTTTTAAAATACAAATACTACACTCTGACAGAACTGTGAAGTCTATTTATCTATCATTTTGTTCTGTGTTCTTTTTGAACTTAGCACTAAACTTCCTTAAATTAAAAGAAAGAAAGAAAGAAAGAAAGAAAGAAAGAAAGAAAGAAAGAAAGAAAAGAAAAGAAAAAAAGAAAAAAGAAAAGAAAAGAAAAAAGAAAAGAAGAAAAGAAAAGAAAAGAAAAGAAAGGAAAAGAAAAAAAAGAAAGAAAAGAAAAGAAAAGAAAAAAAAGAAAAGAAAAGAAAAGAAAAGAAAAGAAAAGAAAAGAAAAGAAAAGAAAAAAAGAAAAGAAAAGAAAAGAAGAAGGAAGGAGGAGGAGGGAAAAATTACCATGCTTATACCACCACTTTTTTGGGGGCAGGGGAAGACTCAGAAAGTTACAGAAATATACCCAAATAGAATATAAATGAATTAGATAGGTAGACTTATATGTATGTAATTATATATTGTATGTATCTCCAACATATATCTATATGTTTTGCATAAACAAGTTATTTTAGAGATATTATATAATTATAGAGAAGATTCAAGATAGACAATATATAATTTCTCTCTTCTCAAATATGTATATATCTCTGAGATGGAAACAAATATTGCAGTTTTATATAACGGTGATATAAAATATTTAATAACTGATCCAACAACAGCAAAAACAGAAAAACAAAATAAACGCCACTCACTTGGATAGATTTTAGCTATCTCATCTTGTTGCCATCTGTGCATTGGCCCTACTTTCAGTGCAGATAATGTGAAAAAAAAAAATACAAGTGATTGCTGTTTAAAAATAAAATGTGTTTCAAGGTGGGGTATAAATTGAAGATTTCAGAAAGGAGAGGACATTTGATCAAGGTTAAATATTTTCATTAACTTGAAAAATATCTTCATGAATGAGTAAAAATAATTTTATTTATAGATGTAGTATGTATTTAAACATTCACATCTTTCTTGGAATGAAATAATTTTCAAAAAATGTCATTAACTGAGTATCAGTGGTTTTTTATACAGATTTAACCCCAGTTATTTGGAAATTGCCATATTATAGATAATCAGTTAGTTCAGGGTGAAGGATCCTGACTGACTGAGCAATACTTTCAGACAAAATCTCAAGACTTTGTACAGAAAAGTACAGAAAAGAATGTTGGCCCTCTTCTTCCTTTTTGGCTGAAACTTGCCTTTCCTTTTTCCCTGCATGATGCCATTTATTTCTTTCCATCATAACCTGAAGGAGGGGCACCACGAAACCATGTGGGAGCTGAAGTCGGTGTTTCTTTAATCATTTAAGGAATATTGAGGTCTGAATACAATAAAAAACCTTCACAGAAGAACAGATGCTGTTGAGTTGATTTGATCATTGTGCACACTCTGAAATGACACCTCCGCCCTTTCTAGTGCATATGGAGTAGGGAAACATAAAAGACACTTGTGTGCAACTTGATTAGGAAAAATAAAACACTGGATTTCGAGGAAACCTACCAATATCAGTTTCTAGCACTTACCATACTCTCCCTCATGGTATCTATCTTTCTTTGTGCAATCCTGGCACAGCATCAGAGCCTGTAGAAGGGGGTGCTAGACTATACCTCCGAATCCTCCTGCTTACACAAATGCTTGGGGACCTTTGCAGCCCCTGGCTTTTTTATTTTATTTTATTTTTTAACTTACAGCATTTCTATTAGTATCATCTGATTTCCAGTGCTGTTTTGGCAGACTTCAAAGTATTGCCTGGCACAGAGTGGTCCTCACATAGATGCGCTAAACTTTATTTTGAAGCTATGAAAGATACCCCATTGTTTTAGAAGCTAGGCTAAATCTTTGCTAATATTTCAGCACTAGTTTCGCAAGCATTAAACCTGTAACTCAGAGAGGAATTTTAAGCTTTCTGATAGCATAACTTTTGATCAAAGCTCTTTCCAAGAGTCCAGCTTATGAAAGACTTTAAATTTACTCTAAACAATTTCTGATATCTCAACTCAGATGTTTTCCTTTATTTTTGTCTTTTATCCTGGCTTCTTAAATATCATCCCTGGGTCAACATAAGCCACTTCTAGGTCAAGGATTATTATGCTTAAGCTTCCTTAACCAGCTTGATTTAAAAAAAATATATATATATTTATTTAAATTCAATTTGCCAACATATAGTATAACACCCAGTGTTTATCTCATCATGTACCCTCCTTAGTGCCCGTCACCCAGGTACCCCATGCCCCCAACTTCCTACCCTGACAGCTTGATTTCTATACCTGGATGTGTGGTTTGAGGACTGCTTTCACATTTTAGCTAGGGACTGGTAGCTCAGAGTTTCTATCTCTGGTCGCTTCTCCAAGGATGCAGCCACGGGCATGCACAGTCATCCAGACCCTCAGGAAGGAGTGTTATTTATTCACACCCAGTTTCCCAGTTTCCCAGGCACTGAATTTGGCCCAAAGCAGCCTATTGTTCAGCTAGTGTTCTCCGATTGGTTCTTTTTCTCTGGAGAACTCCACTGACACAAAAGCCATGAGCCAAGGACTGAGTACAGCTTTAGAGCTTGAAAAAGTCAAGGGAACAAGTGGTCTAGGACTTCCAGCAGGGAGCACAGCCCCACCAACAACCATACTTTCAGCCCTTTCAGCCCCATGTAACTTGCGTTGGATTGATCATCTATGGAACCGTGAGATAATACATATGTACTGCTTTAAGCCACTAAATTTGTGTTAATTTATCATGGCAGCAAAAGAACACTAATATGTGAGACCAAGCAAATCTATGCTGTCAGTGATTTGGATTCCTATTACCTTTGGGGTGAATGAATGAAGGGTGATTGGGGAGAGCATAATTGTAAATTTTACTGTCATTGTCATTTTCTTTTTATTTATGAGGTTAAGGTTACGCGGGTTTGTCAATTTATGATGAGCCCTGAAGCTATATGCTTATGATTTGGGCAATTTTCAAATAACTGAATTAATGATGTGGAAGACAGCTTTAAGATAATCAGTGTTAAAATCACATGTTTTTAAGTGGAAGAGGAATCCATGGAAGACAAAAACTTGAAATCCACTGGAGGAAAAAAAGGTTTTCTATGTAAAGAAACTGAACAAAAGAGAATATAAACAAGAATCTAAGGCATGATGAAAAAAAAATCAACCTGAACAATGTTGAAAAAAAGCCCATAGTGAATTTTTGTATTCAGGGTTTTTGAACATTTCTAGTAAATATTCACATATTTGTGAATAAATAATGTCCAAGACATATTTCTAATAAATATTGATGCAAAATAGATTCTATTTCTAGTGGAAGAAAAATAAAAATGGCTTCAGATATCCCCCTTCTGACAATTAATATTAACCATGAGAGAACATAGCTGAGATTAAGGAACTTTGAAATGCAAAATATTAATACTAATTCATGTTCATCTTGTAACACATGTGTAATGATGTTCATTCTCAAGTCTACAAAAACTGGTAGAGTATACCATCTACTTATCCATATTGCGAGGAAAATGCGAAGACCCGTAAAATATTTATTCTTAACCTATAAAAAAATCAATATAAATAAATACAATACTTGGAAATTTCCAGGACTTAATACTCATTTTGAGCAATGGAATCTAAGTATCTAATGAAATAAATTTGGATACATAAATTATAGCACATCAGTAAGAAAGCATAACATGTATCAATTTTGAATTATTATAATATTCAGATAATAATATGCACGATATATTGTTAGGAATAAAGCACACTTCAAATTGTGGTTTAATCTCAATTATAAATGTTTAGATAGGGATGCCTGGGTGGCTCATTTGGTTAAGCGGCTGCCTTGGTTTCAGGTAATGATCCCGGGGTCTTGGGATCAAGCCCCAAGTTGGGCTCCTTGCTCAGCAGAAAGTCTGCTTCTCCCTCTTTCTCTGCTTCTTCCTTTGCTCATGCTCTCCTGCTCACTCTCCTTCTCAGATAAATAAATAAAATCTTTAAATAAAAATCGGATATGTCCTTATGCAGATTTAGGCATTTTCTTTATTTTTCACATTGTTTTAAGACATATGTATTGTTTTTATTAAGTATAATAAAATAAACATTCATTTAAAAGAGAATGTACAAAGAGATAAGTCAGCTATGCTCTGTTAAATACGTTAGAATTGAGGGCACTTTCAGAAAGAAACTAAACAAGCTATTTAATTTTCAAATATTTAAAGTGCTTTGTAAGATGAAGATGTTCGCAGATTTACATATTTTAATTTCCTATGTATTGCAATTCATCAACTTACTTGCCAAAATATACAGATGCCCTTACATTACATTGTGTTACTTTAAATTTTATTTTCTGAAATTTTGTATTGCATCACAAATCAAAAGGTTTGCAATGTAGTTTGGATTAATTTAAGACTCAGTAGAAGCTGTTTCTTGTTTTATGTTTGACAATAATTTAACATAATATAAAGTGATGTGACATGAAGCAACATTCCTGTACAGAACTCAGTTCCATTAACAAGCTCCATTACAGAAACACAGCTACCTACAAATCAACTATTTTGTGTCAGTTTCATTAATTACTCTTTGGACATAATTGGTGTAATGCCATACCTGTCTTACAGTGTTTGAATTGTTAGGCTAGACAAAGCAGGGCACGATATTGAAAAAAAGGATAACCTAAATGCAATTTTAAATTACTTGTATCAGAGTCTGCCACTCTAAGAAGGAAGTGCTTTCATTTACTCTGTGAAATTCATGACTCTTTTTTTTTTTTTTTTAATTTTTGAGTGAATGTTTATTAAGAGGTAATTCAGGGTAAATTCATAATTTCAAAAATCCATAATAAATATTAACAGAGATTTATCCTTTTAAGATATGGTCACTTTCAATGTTATACATACAGATGGCCTATATTCTTGCTTTTAAAAAATGTGCACTTTCTGAAAATTAATTTAATACTGAAATTAACACAAACTAAAATTGAGGATTTGTTAGATCACAGAGGATAGTTGTTTACTGCTAAATTTATTATGTATAAAATAAAATTCCTCAGGGGATATAATGCACATAAATAACTTCCTCTAATAATTTGATAGTACATTTTCTTTTTGATAGTGAATTTTATTTATTATTAATGCAATTATATTAAACAGAAGTGTGATTGCCAATAAAAAGTTGAAAACTGGATCCTTAAAAAAAAATAAAATATTTCATCAATATTTAATATATGTTTATGGTTTTTCTTCCTCTCCCTCCCATTTTTGGTTAATTTCAATTAGAAATAACTTCTGATATGAATTATTTCTGGCTTTTATCTAGAAAAAATATTAAAAAGTCATACATTGGAAAAAAAGCAATAATTTCTCCATTTAAAATTCAATGTAACCTCTTACCCCTTTCAGTTCTACTATTTGAATAGCTATATAATCACCTTCCTGCCAAAATTACTATGCATATATTTGTCCCAGCATCACTTAAAAAATAGTTTTAGTGTCAGCAGTTGTGCAAGATAGAATTAATATAATGATGCTAAGCACTTAGTTTCATACAAGTGAGGTTGCCATTAATTGAAGATGCATAATATTGTATATAAAAAATGCTACTAATTAAAGCATGATGTGTTCATAAGGTCTTGGGGAAAGACAGAAACCACAACAGTTATTTGAACAGAGATAGTTTAATATGTCATAGAATTAATAAATAAGTACAATTTGAATTATCATTGAAGATAGATACAGATAGAAAGATAGATGAATGCAAAAATAGCTGAGAAACAATGAGGAGAAGTTGAAATTATGAAAACTTAGAAATCTAGAAGAAAGTACTCACAGGAATGAGACTCATACTTCTGAGAAGACACAATTTGCTTTCTCTGAAGTAAGGTCTTTGATCAGAAGAGATGTTGCGTGTCATACCATGACTGTACATAAGTCATCCCATATGCCTGTGGATGCTGGATGCTGGCAGAAAGCATCATGGAAGAGAAGCACGTCTATATACAGAATACCTGTCTTTTTTTCAGTGAAGACAAATTCCTACGTCCACCAAGATGGAAGTGACTAAATGTAATTAACTTCCATCTGTTGCTTGCTGTCCTCCAGGATGTGATGTCACATTGGGGGCTCAGTATGGGCATCAGATGTTGATAGATTAGGCACTCAGCACTAGCAAAACCCAGATAATCCTCAGTGGGGAAAGTTATAGCTGTTGACCCCATGCATAGTCCTCATTTCACACCATGGCCTCTTTGTACATGGACTCTCTGAGCAAACAGTGAAGTGGCTGATAATGGAGCCTGGCATATACAGAACATGCATCCTGCCAACCTGGTTGTTAAGAGTCTCTTCTGTAATGGATACCTTTGGTGACACTCACATTTTGTGCCAATGTAACCATGCTCTCTGCTGTCATGCTGATGTAGCTATCTATACTGACGCCACCACAGAATTCTTGGTTGCCAATCCATCCATCCTGATTTTTTTCTTTTTTTTTTTTTCTTTTATTTATTTGTTCATGAGAGACACACAGAGAGAGAGAGGCAGAGACACAGGCAGAGGGAGAAGCAGGCTGCATGCAGGAAGCCTGATGTGGGACTCGATCCCAGGTCTCCAGGATCAGGCCCTGGGCTGAAGGCAGCGCTAAGCTGCTGAGCCACCCAGGCTGCCCCACCCTGATTTTTTTCAAATCAGAGAACATTGAGCCTAAAAATTAACAACCTAAGAGGAATCAATGTACATTATTTCTTCAGCTTACTTCTAAGTCCAGAATAACTGAACACCCAAATATACCACCCAAAATACCTCCTACCTGGAGAATGCGTGTTAACCACAGACTTTTAATGCCACTGCTGAATCATGCTGTAAAGATCCAGTCTTTTTTTTTTTTTTTTTTCGGTTAATGTGTATATATTTTGCTCAGCCATCTCTTAATTAGGCCCTAAGTTTTTGTTTGTTTTTTTTTACCTTCTCCATCAACTGTGAAGAGTGGCCCGTAAGGCTGCAGATGAGTATTTAGAGGAGACAATGCATCAAGAGTCACTGTAGGAGTCTGAGATACCTGGTCACATAACTTATATGTCTAGTTGCTCTTGAGGCCAATTTATTATATATTATTGCCACAATAATAGAATTCATGTTACACATACGCAATGTTATCATTTTGTGGGTCCGGTAATTCATGATATGAACTCAAGTTACTTAATGTTCTGTGGTATCCACCAGTGTTTTTCAGCAAAAGATATTAAGCTTTTGAAGAGAGTGTAGATTTGCTCCAAAACTCTAGAGTCCTGTGTGGGGTTCCTCTATGACACCCTACTGGCAAATTCTAACAAGACAGGAGCTATGTAGCCATGGTGTAGTTTGGAGAGTCCCAGATTGAATGCCATAAAACAGGAAAAGAAGATGGGTTTGGAGCTGACAGACACTGACTTATGACTGGCCACATTTACCATGTCATCTGTTGTAAGCCCATCTTGATTTCAGACATGTGAATATGAAATAAAATAAAGGTAGATATTTACTTATTTATTTGCTTGCTTGTTTATTGAATTACTTATTTGAACACTTTTCTGAAGTGTAGCATACAATAAATTCCATATATTGAAAGCACACTATTTCAAGCCTGATGTTATTTATACACCTGTGACATCATCATGAAATCAGAACAATGAATGTATCCACCACCAGTAAAAGTATTTTACCCTCCCTCGGCCCCAAGTCCCCAGGTAACCATTGATCTACTTCCTGTGTAGTACAGTATATTATATTTCCTAGAATTTATTTTATTTTATTTTATTTTATTTTTTAAAGATTTTATTTGACAGAGAGACAGTGAGAGAGCACAGTAGAGGGAGAGGCTGCTCAGCAGGAAGCCCGATGTGGGATTCGATCCCAGGACCCTGGGATCATGACCTGAGCGAAAGGCAAATGCTTAATCAACTGAGTCTCCCAGGCACCCCTTATTTCCTAGAATTTTACAAAAATGGCATCATGCAGTATGGAATCTTTTGCCTAGCTTCTTTCTCTAATATTTACTTTCATTCACGTTGTATCTTGTATAAATGCTAATTCTTTTTATTGCTATGTAGTATGGAATGTATGTGTATAAATCATGTACATTGATGGATTTTTTGAATGGCATCCAGATTTGACTAGTGCATGAGTTACTTTTATCATCTTGGAAAAATACCTAGGAATGTAATCTGTAAATGTTATACTTCATTTTCATTCAGACCAAATATTTTAATAACTTTGCTTTAAACTTCTTCTTTGATCTATAGTTTACTTAAAAGTGGTGTATCATTTAATTTCCATATTTTTTGAGCCGTTCTGGCTATCTTACCATTATTCATTTTTTTAAATTAAATGCCATTATGCTTTGAGAACAAAACTGTCATTATTTTTATTCTTTTAAATATCTTTTTTTTTAATGGTCAAAATATGTTTTATCTTGGTGGATATTCCAACCATACTTGAAAGAGTGTGTGTTTTCTGTTGTTGGTTGGCTCATTAAATGGCCGTTATGGCAAGTTTCCTGATAAGGTTTTCACGTCATTATATCCTTACACATTTTTGGCCTAATTGCTCTATCAGTTGTTTGAGACTAGCAAATTGTGTGCTAGAACTGGATTTGTCTATTTCTCCTTTCTGCCCTACTAGTGTTTGTTTTATTTGCTTCAAGTCTCTATCGTTAGATGTATAGATGAGATTGTTATGTCTTCCTTGAGAGTCACTAGCTTTCTCATTATAAAATATCTGCCTTTATCACTAATCACACTGCTTGTTCTGAAGTCCATTTTGTCAAATATTAATGCAACAATTCCATCTTTCTTTAAGACAATGCTTGTGCATTTGATCTTTATCCTCCATGGACTTTTAATCTTGCTCTATATTTGAAGCATGTTTCTTATACATACCATATTAAAATCTATCACTTTGCCTGTTGTATATTTTACCATTTGTGCTTTGTTTCTATTTTCTTCTTTTTCTGGTTTCTCTTGGTTAATAGAGCATTTTGCTGTTAAGAGAAAATTTTCTCTGTATCTCTTACACTTTTGTATATTTTCTAAACAAAACCTTTGACAACTTTCATTCCATGCCACCCTTTCAAACATATCTGTAGAAGAAATAGTCTGGAAAATGGATAGATAGATAGATCGATCTCTTTCTGTGGGATGCTTACTCAAGATAAATTTTATTATCTTAACAATTAATTAATATTATCTCCTTCCCACACAGTTTGGACAGTTTTGATGGCAGCCGTCTTCTAATAGTTTGGGGGTTCTTCTCCTTACCATAGCCAACCATGTGAGCAGATGTTAAATGACACTTGACATATTACACTGTGGAAATTGGGGGCTGAAAGACATGCATTATGGATTGAATGTTTGTGTCTCTCCAAAATCCGTATGTTGAAACTCTAACCTCCAAGTGATAATATTTGGAAATGGGGCTTTTGGAAGGTAATTAGGATGGAGACCTTATGATGAGATTAATATTCTTATAAGAAGAGACACCAGAAAATTAAAGAAAAAAGATTTGCTTGAGTTCTCCTTAAGGTAAAATACTAAGGCAAGAAAATCATTCCTCAAAAGATAGTTATTAGAGTTACTAATCATAATTATTTTAAATAATCGTGTTTTAGAGAATATTATGAAAAATGATTCAATATAGAGACAGATACAGGTTGGGCCAGTGGCTAATGGTTTGGTTGTCAGCATTCATTTTCCTCACAGGTATTTTTCAACCATAAGGAGAATGGCAATAACTCAAATTTGGCCCCTGGAAATGGAAACATGAGATCCTGCACAGCAGGCTTTGTAGGGTTTGAGATCCTGCTCCCAAGAGTGGCACATTCTTGGTAATGGTTGCCGTAAGGGTCTCAAAGTAAAGATTGTAGCTTGTTCCAGGACACTTTTTGGCTTTTAATGTCCAGAGAGTAGCACATTGGCTGGGATAATCGACCATGGCCAGCCGCAGGAGGTAGGAGCGATGAGAGATAAACAGAACCTGGGTCTGCAATTTGGGTGATAGCTTGTACTCCCATGCTCTGCTGTCCTAGTGAAAGGGCCCACATAGCAACACCAGGCTAAAAGCAGCAAGGTTAGCAAGAGCTCAGATGCCTCATGAATATAGGGTTTGATCATACCACCAGTCAAGCCACCAGGCCTGCTGAGCTGATAGAGAAAGGCAAGGGGAGTTTAGAAGGGAGAGTGGAGAAGGAGAGGATGGAAACCAGCTCCATGACCACTGGCAGCAAAGGTTCTGTAGTTCAGACTAAATTCCCCCTATTATTACTCAGCTATTAGAAATGACAAATACCCACCATTTGCTTCAACGTGGATGGAACTGGAGGGTATTATGCTGAGTGAAGTAAGCCAGTCGGAGAAGGACAAACATTATATGTTCTCATTTATTTGGGGAATATAAATAATAGTGAAAGGGAATATAAGGGAAGGGGGAAGAAATGTGTGGGAAATATCAGAAAGGGAGACAGAACGTAAAGACTGCTAACTCTGGGAAACGAACTAGGGGTGGTAGAAGGGGAGGAGGGCGGGGGGTGGGAGTGAATGGGTGACGGGCACTGGGGGTTATTCTGTATGTTAGTAAATTGAACACCAATAAAAAATAAATTAAAAAAATAAATAAATAAATTCCCCCTATTAAGTGTCCCCTCAGCAAGAAAGGGTCAGGGGGACATGGAGGAAGTGTTTCCTGAACCTGTGTGCGGAGGGCAATCTGTGTGCCATGAGTCATCTGTAGTGGCCACAGATATGCCACAAAGACCTTTAAATCTTTGGACCATATCTCACCAGAGGCTTCAGCTACTGCTCTCAGAAGTCCACTGTTGTATTTTCACTGAAGCTATCCTTCCCACAGGGCTTCCAGCCAATAACCGAGTGTCATTAGTCAACGGACTAAAGGAGACCTATCCTTAAAAGATGAGTCTGTTCCTCTAATGGGTGACATTGGCTCTAAGATACTTCCCTGTGTCTGCTGAATTTTCCTTAGGCTATACTGTGATCTATATTCCCATACAAAATTCCTCCCTCTTTCCAGCATTTGAGGTCAGACTCGAGTCACAGTATGATAGCACTAGTCCTTTCTCTCTCTCTCTTTTTTTCTTCTTTTTCTCTTAATATCACCCAAACATCTTATTGTCAGATTAATTTGCCAATAAACTCTTCAGTTCTCTCTCCTAGTATGCCATAGTTCACTCTTAATTATTTATGATTATTTTAATTTAATGACTAGCACTCCTAATGTCACAATTTTTTATGATATTAGTGTCCTTATTGATGATCTTTGCAGTAATCTAGTTTCTCAGATCCTTGAAATTTCTCTTCTAATTATCTTACTGTATAGTATACCTCACCCACTAATTCTCATTGTCATGTACCAGAACTCTTTGGTACCTATAACTTTAATGCCTCCATACTTTCAGTTTCAAATTTCCTGCTCTCTCTCCCTTTGCTGTATTTCCATCCATTACAACACTTGAACTATACCAAGACACATGGCCACTGATGCTATCTCATTTTTCCTGACTTCATGAATTTGGTTTCTTCACTTCCCAATACAAATTCCATATGCCTTTATTTTATTCACTCCCACAATGAGAACTTCTAATCTTTGCCTGGTTAACTATAAATGGGATTTATCTGACCTTTCTATGTCATTGGGCAATTGAACTTTCCTGGGAAAAAATATGACAACTATATCAATCTCACTTTAAATTAATTGTCATGGATCTAAAATATGCCTTGAAAGTAAAGTGGACCTCCTGAGGATCAACTCAAATGACCACATCTAAGACAATCTAGCAAAAACCAAAGTGGTACTGTTTGTGTCTGTAACCAGTGAAAGGTATGAGTGGGAGAATGACAAATATTTAAAGTGGGTACAATACTCACTCTTGAATGGAGCTTTAGGAGATGATGTGAGTGAAATTGGAAAGAAGGTTAGTTCCTTAGGAGGTGGTTGCATGGACAGGGCAAGGTAGTTAGGGACAAGGACATCCTGAGAGTATTATTCAATAATAGATCAGATCAAGTCAGAAAGCAAACAAACAAACAAACAAGGATAGGGCTTATAAGGGGAAACAGGAACTAAATTCACAGATGACCAAGAGTTAAATTCTTTTAAGGAAGGTCATGGTAAGCTGTGAGGAGGTCATCTGATGATCCTCAGGCTGGACCCCAGCAACTGAGGCTGTCCACCCCTTCCCTGTCCTTGGAATGTGCTTTGACTTCCCTTCCCTGCTCTCAGAAGTTACCCCAAAGATGCAGTCTTGAGATAGAAATGTGTTGTTGAGACCAACTGGATAGTAGTACATGTGACTGCTTCTGCTAAGTCCTCTCTATATAATCTTTTAAGATTCTGCCCTGGGATTTAGGGATCTACTGGTTTTGTGTCCGCCCAAGACCAGTGTCATACTCAGTTACATTGCTCATTAGAACTCCCACCTACCAATCTGGAGTCACCTCCTTCTTTCTTCTGCCTCTTCCTCCCCTTCATACATGACACCTGTTTCAGATTACTCACCGGAAGTTCCAGAGGAGCTTGCTAACTAAAAATTCTTCAGAATTTACTGGAAAGCTTGAACCCTGGACTCCTTTTCTCCTGGAAAAGAAATTTCTCATACACTGGCATTCGGTGCTCTCTTGAGAAGTCTATTATTAACCCACGCAATTATTCGAATATCCAAACATTGGCAGCAAGATCATGTTTCAGTCCTAAACTACAGATAAAAAAATTGATCATTATTCATTCATTCACTCATTCATTCATTCATTCATTCATTCCCTCCTTCATTCATTCATCTATTGCCCATATAGTTATTGAGTCTCTATATGTGTGGTGCTCTGCTACCTTTTTGAATATCAATGACAAGAAAGATTCCTACCTATTCCTGAGGAAAACAGAAGCCCACAAGCATAAATTATGTTCCTTATTTAAAACACTGACAGTACAGCCATCTATGTACATCTTTGCTAAAAGCTAATTTTGCATAAGAGCAACACAAAAATGGGTTTTGATACACATACACATGCCATTTATCAATCTATAAACAAAGCCTTTAACATAAAACAAAAACCCTTTATTTGGATGCACACATTGCCAAAAATCTTATAGACTATTATAAGATTTATGACAGCTTTCACAGCATTCTCTTTTCAGGCATCCACTTGAGTGCATTAACTTTGAAAAGAAACTGTTTGGCTTGAATTGTGAATATGACTTCAAACAATAAAAGCAAAGGAACCTATAGTGCAGCTCCTTTCTTGTATATCAATATACAAATATATACATATTGAACCATGTCTTGGTGCTTTTAGGAAGCTGCAGGTTTACTTTAAGTTCAAGCAAACCACAAAGACGCCTTGCCTGTCAAATTTAGGTATTAGTAAATTGTGAAATATTGGTTGACACAGTCTCAAAAACTGGAACAAAGGACCCACTGTTATATCTTTATCACACTTAAAAAAATGATGTGAGTTCTAAATCTGATTAAGAATGGTTTTGTAGAATTCAAACAATTATATAGTGATGACTGGAAAACTCAGTATATGATTTTCAAAGCGATGATTAATATAGATATTCCCGATATAATTGAAACATATTCATGTAGGTTTAGCTGAAACAAAGACTAGTGAAGTAGAGCTAGATACCCTGAAATATCATTCAGACTCTGCAGTAACACTGCACCATACATGCCATTTAAATTCTACAGCTCATCCCACCACTTCCATAATCTTAGGGGCATCTGGGTAGCTTAGCAGATTGAATGCCTGACTCTTAATTTCGGCTCGGGTCCTGCTCTCAAGGCCATGGGATTGAGTCTCGCTTCAAGCTCTGCACTCAGCTGGGATTCTGCTTAGGATTCTCTCCTTTGAGCTCTGTCTCTCCCTGACTCACAATTTCTCTCCCTCTCTCTCTAATAAATAAGTCTTTTAAAAAAAACCTGTATGACTCAAGTATAAGCATCTAAAAATAGAAAATTGGGATCCCTGGGTGGCGCAGCGGTTTGGCGCCTGCCTTTGGCCCAGGGCGCGATCCTGGGGACCTGGGATCGAATCCCACATCAGGCTCCCGGTGCATGGAGCCTGCTTCTCCCTCTGCCTGTGTCTCTGCCTCTCTCTCTCTCTCTCTCTCTCTCTCTCTCTGTGACTATCATAAATAAATAAAATTTAAAAAAATAAAATAAAATAAAAATAGAAAATTAATTTCAATTTCTTTGACTATTCCATAGGGTTATTTTGTAATTCATTCAACAAATGTATGAACAAGAAAAAAGAAAAATGGTTTTCTTTATCTACTACATGAAATAAATGGTCCCATTGGCAGAGCCTGGTGTTTAATCCTAAAATAATTAGGAAATTTAGAATAATTATTTGGCCTAAATACTCTTCACTATTTTAGTCGATCATTTACAACCCTAAGATATAATTATTAATTTCTGTAATGATTCCATGAGGTAGGTTCTCTCTATTTTTCAGATGTGAAAAACAAGTGTAGGGTTAAATACATTCATCAGGGTTATATTAGCTTACATTCCTGGCATCTTGGCATTAGAAATAAAACGTGGATCTGTTTGATATCCAAAAACATGCACTAAAATCACATGATATGTGGTTGTTCTTAAGTTATAATTTTAAGATGATAAAAATCTTGACTAGATTAGAAGAAAGAAAACCTTTTCTTCCTGTACAGGCAGATCATTAAAATGTATTGAGGGTATTTTAATGGAGAGCATTAACCAAGAACTTTGGAGGAATATTTTAAAAATAACACAGTCCCTGATTTGATATTAAGAATATTTAGTTAAGGGACACCTAGGTGACTCATTTGGTTAAGCCATTTGACTCGCGGCTCAGTTCATGATCCCAAAGTCTGGTGTCAGTCTCTGTGCTCAGTGAAGAGTCTTCTTGGGATTCTCTGTCTCTCCCTTTCCCTCTGCCCTTCCTCCAGCTTGCTCTCTCTGTCTCTCTGTCCCTCTCTCTAAAATAATAAATAAATACAATCTTTAAAAAAAGTTTCGTTAATCTTGCTGAGGAAATTAAGTCACCTAATTAAACCTAATTGATTTATTTATTTATTTTAAAGATTTTATTTATTTATTCATGAGAGACACACAGAGAGAGAGAGGCATAGACACAGGCAGAGGGAGAAGCAGGCCCCATGCAGGGAGCCTGACGTGGGACTCAATCACTGGTCTCCAGGATCACGCCCTGGGCTGAAGGCAGGCGCAAAACTGCTGAGCCACCCAGGGATCCCCAAACCTAATTTAATAAAATATAGCTCCTGTCTCAATTTTGCCACTTTTGAACATAGCACTTGATAGAACAGTATGGTGTTGCCTTCTAACATTATAAGTTCTATGGAGAGGCTTCCGTATCACATTTATCTCCTTAGACCCATAATCTGCAGTATATATATATATATATTTTTTTTAATTTTTATTTATTTATGATAGTCACAGAGAGAGAGAGAGAGAGAGGCAGAGACATAGGCAGAGGGAGAAGCAGGCTCCATGCACCGGGAGCCTGACGTGGGATTCGATCCCGGGTCTCCAGGATCGCGCCCTGGGCCAAAGGCAGGCGCCAAACCGCTGGGCCACCCAGGGATCCCCAATCTTCAGTATATTAGTTGCTCAACAAATTTTAAACCAAACTGATACATACTTGAAGAATGTTCCCATACATAAAGATGTAAATTAATCATATTTTAGTTTACCACTTGTTTGGCTATAAATTTTTAAAAAATATTTACTCTTTAAGATAAAAGTAATTGAGATATAATCATGCATAAATATGCTCTAGATAAAATCTATAACTTTGACACTATACAGTCAATGTTTGATAGTGAATATCATTTTTATTTTGAGTTGTCCTATCAAATACATTTTATTATACTGGAGCTAGTATTTTAATAAGTAATAAGGTATGCATAAAGGGAAATACGACAATGCTAGGAAATTATATATGAATATTGTACTCAAATTGAATTCTAGGATTCAGACTAAATTCTGTTAATAAGGGAAGCTTAGAAAAGTACTTTCTAGGACCAAAACCTGACTTCCATGATTCAACTAAAGTAAATCATATGAAATTGGGGCATTTATTTTATTTATTTTAAAGTTTTTTTTTTATTTATTTTTATTTATTTTTTATTCATGAGAGACAGATGGGGCGGGCGGAGAGAGAGAGAGACAGAGACAGAGACAGAGGGAGAAGCAGCTCCATGCAGGGAGCCGGACATGGGACTCGATCCCAGGTCTCCAGGATCAGGCCCTGGGCTGAAGGCCGGCGGCGCTAAACCACTGAGCCACCCAGGCTGCCCGAAATAGGGGCTTTTAAATAAAACTTGATCACTATCATGAGAAAAACTTTTTTGGGGGACAAAGATGCTCTGAAGTGATATTAAACAGTAACTCATCTTTCAAAATCTGTACTCATATGAAGGTATGGCAAATGGCCTAATTAATTTGGTGTTTTTATATTGTCAGCACAGTTATTTTTACAAGGATTTCTACAATAAATAAAAGAAAGTTAATAATGAAGTTCAACTCTACCTCACAGTCATTGCAGGGTGGGTTTCATAGTTTTCTTACACTGCATAAAATACAGAAATCAAATGTATCCCGGTGAGATGAAAAGACTCACATTTTTTATAAAGTATATAAAGTGTGAGTCATTTCCCTGGAAGTACCTAAACATCAATAGTTTTAAATCTAAGATCTAAAAGAAAAAAAAAAAAAAAAGCAGAGTACTTAATTTCCATACCTATAATGTATTTTCCTGATGCACTTTTTCTACTATGCTATCCTTGCCCCCTTCCTAATGCTTAGGCCCACTACGCAATAACTATTGTGCAGCATTTTGAAAAGAAATGATTAGTGGTTTTTAGTTAGTAAAAAAAACACTCATTCATTTTTTAATACCACTGTGTAATGAAAGGAACCAGGCTCCAGAGTCCTTGGAGAATAGGCCAGTTATAGGAGCAGAGCTGCAAATTTGCGAGATGAACCTGGACCATCTTGTAAGTGGCAAATGTAAGGAAGTATTCAAAATAGAAAAAAAAATCAAATTGAACAAATTAAAACAATGAGGAAGATATGTCAAAGGATAGAGGATCCAAATGGAAGATCTCTTAACGACCAAAGCTGGAATAATTTGAGAAACAAAATAAATAAAGTTGTTTTGCATTATAACCCAATGTCTGACATAAATATCCAGGAGTTCAACTGACCTAAGTGAATGATGAAATACATAAATGGGAGAGAGAGAGAAATCTGTGCAGAAGGATTTCAAGTTACTAACAGAGATGCTCCTTAAAAAGATGGAGCATAACTCAAAATATCTCACTTCTTAACTATGAGCAGCACATACTGATTTCCTTGAAAAAAACACAATGTGCAAAGAGGAGACAAAGACCACTTTTACAGTAGAGAAAGCTGACAAATGCTACCTCAGCCAGGTAAGCAAAACCAATAGCAGTTGTGATAATTCATGTTGATACTATGTACTTCTAATTTGTAGTGATGAATGTGCACTTGCCTCTGTGGTCTTTCTGCCCAAAACCCATGTCTACTGTCTAATCATGAGAAAATCATCAGGCAACTCCCAGTTGGGGGCATCCATATAGTTCTCAAAACTGTCAAGTTCATCAAGAACACGCAAAATCTGTAAAGTTGTCAAAGCAAGAGGGCCAGAGGTGACATGACGACTAAATGTAATGTAGTGTCCTAGATGAGATTCTGTAACAAAAAAAGGACAAGGGTAAAAATCAAGGAAATCTGATTAGGACATGGACCTTAGAAGATAGTAATATATCAATATTGGTTCTTTGATTGTGACAAATATACCACACTACTAGAAGGTATTAATGAGGGAATTTGGATGTGCAATAGGAATAGGAACTCCAATTTTTCTATAAACCTAAGAATATTTCTTTAAAAATTTGTTGAAAAACCTAGTATTTAATTTGTTCAAGATGATTTTTATAGTAATACACAATATTATTCTAGAATTTCTATGTAGTGGCAAAATATCTAGAACAGCTAAAACAATTTTGAAGGAAAAAAATTAAGTGGGAGGAATCATTTTACCTGATTTCAAGCCTTATTATACAACTAGAGTAATCAAAAGAATTTCCATGGAGGATAAGCATATAGATCAATGCAACAGAAAAGAGAACTCAGAAATAGAACCACAAAAATATGCCCAATTGATTTTGGACAAAGTTGCAAATTTAATGAAGGAAATATAGCC
Organism: Canis aureus; assembly: GCF_053574225.1. Taxonomy (NCBI): domain Eukaryota; kingdom Metazoa; phylum Chordata; class Mammalia; order Carnivora; family Canidae; genus Canis; species Canis aureus. The sequence goes on along the minus strand of NC_135611.1, from coordinate 7,131,142 downwards.
TTTATAACAAATGGTGCTGGTGCAATTAGGTATCCATAAACAAAATAATAAATTTCAACTTAAGTTGTACACTTTATATAAAAATTAACACAAATGGGTCATGGATTTTAAATGTAAAGTAATAAGCTATAAAGTCTTTAGGAAAAAAATCCAAAAGAAAAATCTTAGAATCTAAGGCTAGATGAAGAGTTATTAGATTTGACACCAAAGCACAATTCATAAAGCAGTTGATATATCGGACATTATTAAATGTTTTTTTTTAATTGTTCAGCAAAGACCTCCTTAAGAAAATGAAAATACAAGCTACATAAAAGGAGAAAATATTCAAATTCATAGTCAACAAAGGACTAGTAACTAGAAAATACAAAGAAATCTCAAAATTGAACAGTGAAAAAGCAAACAAAAATGAGTAAAAAACAAGACATTTCACTGAAAGGGAGGTAGAGATGGCAAACACATAAAAAGATACTCAACATCATTAACCACTATTCCTATTTTCACTATACATCATTTTGTTTGAAAGAAGATGCACTTAATGAAAGTGATGGAGACATCTATTTCTTTTTTTTTTAATATTTTGTATCATTTAATTGAAAACAAGTATTTCTCACCTCAGTCTAAGTTTCCTCATTTCATGGCAGATAAAGTGACTGCCAGAGAGCCTGCTTCCCAGAGAAACAGGAGACAGTGTGGGGAGTCCATGATGGGGGCCAAGTGTGCTGGATTCAGATTCTGGTTCTTTGGGGGCCGAGCATGACCAGGGTGGGAGGAGGGTGTATATTTTCCTGCTCTGGTTGTGGGGAGTGTGCCATGGAACTTTCTGATTCCTCCTGGAAGGGATTCATAGTAGGGGGGCACTGATGAGTGTTTCATGAGGCAATTGGGGATCTACAACACAATTAGGGTAAGCAGGACTATATGGATTCAGAAGGTCTCCTAATATACCTGGGACTGTGATTACAGTCATAAATTCACCACAATCCATTTCAGCAGGTCTGATGACGGACATACCTTCCAGAATAAAAGCATGCTCAACCCAAATGGGGAGGATCATGACCAGCTCGGGAATTTGCTGTGGTAAGGGGTCCAGGGCTCTTGAAGAAGGTAATTATAGAGACCACGCTGACCACACGGTTGGGGCAAGGAAACAGTAGAAGTAACAAGTGTTTCTTCCTTATGTTGACATGAATATTTTGGGGTGCATCTTAATCCTATGTTTCCTTTCCTTTTCCCGTCTTAGCTCATTATCATCTAACATCAGATGTGTTAACAACAGTTAACTTTCTATCTCAATATTGATGTTAGAGGATATCAATCTGCTGGCAGAAAAGTAAAATTCACTAGCAAAGAAAAATGTATTCTCATTCTCTCATGGGGAAAGGGTGAGCATATCTGTAATTGTTCATGGGATAGTTTTATCATGTTAGGTGGCAACATGACCACCAACACCCTATTCAGAGACTGGTTTGTGCTGATCTGGATGAATTTCATAGGGTTGAGGGTCGACTATGGTGTCATATTAAGTGTCATTGTTGACCGGCTGACCTGTCTTTCACAGAAGTGTTTTCTGTCCATGTATCTGGGTAGGGTGGGTGTAAAGGGAGATTCTTGAACAAGTTTTGGGGACAGAAGTGATGCAGCACCCCTGTTGCATCTTGCTCCTGTGGTTGTGCTTCTTCTGGTCACTTTATAGGCAGCAGCAATTACCCCAATGTCCCCCATTCGCCATCCAATGGATGCGACTCTCTTATTGCCTTTCAAAACCCAGAGCACCCAGTGTGTTTGGATCTTTTTTCATTGTATAAAAATACAAGGTACTGTCTAGGGACTGAATGGGCCATTAGTCACCAGGGGGAGAAACCTTAGGTTTGTAGGTACTAAGGGACCTCCTCATGTCACTGAGGACCCTGTCAGAGATGATAGCCTTCCTGCATTGGGTTCCTGGAAGGAGAATCTGAGATGGAGAAGCACATGTGTAGGAAATCTGGGAGGACTTGGAGAGGTCAGTCTGGGCAGAAGGAGAGACACCCACATTGAGCCATCAGATGAGGTCTCCTTCCTACAGAAAGGTGGGACCTTCCTGGACTTCTGACCCTGAGGCAGGGCCTTGAGATCTTGGACTCAGGCCATATTTCAACTGAATGTCTCTAGGGGCAGAACCCTGGGGAGGCAGATTGGTGAACCACAGCACTTGGCTATTAAGAGCAGCCCTGTGAGCTGTCAGGGGGCCTGCAGGGGTGAGTGGGTGAGTGAGACACATCTATTTCTAAAAAAATGATGAGCACCATTCTGTCAAATACTCATTAAACTGAAATCTTTAAGATGTTTAATAAAGCTAGCAGTATTTTAAATGTCTTTTCTTAAAGATTTTATTTATTTATTCATGACAGAGAGAGAGAGAGAGAGAGAGAGACAGGCAGAGGGAGAAGCAGGCCCCATGTAGGAAGCCAGATGTGGGACTCGATCCCGGGTCTCCAGGATCACACCCCGGGCTGAAGGCAACGCTAAACCGCTGGGCCACCAGGGCTGCCCAAGCTAGCGGTATTTTAATGTATTAATTTGCATATTTGGAGCAAGGTATAGAAAGATTATGCATGAGTTGATATCAATATTCTGATTTGGAAAAGCAAGCAGATAAACATGTTTCTGAATGAATGCATAGGATCAGATTGTCCAATGTGATTCCAATCAGAGAACTTAATATCATAGGCTTTACTAAATAGATTTAAAAACATAAGCAATGAGAAACCATCCTTCCAAAGTCCAAAGTCTAAGAGAGAAAACAAATAAGATTATAGATACAATTACTTTCATGTTTTACTTTCTTGTTAGTTTATCTTAATACTTCTATGTATCTTCTCTATAAACTTTCTCTCCATCTGGAAAATGAATGACATAGATTTCTGCTTTTCTTCATCATGGCTGTTTTATTTAGGATGAGAAACTCAGTCTGAACAATTTGTTTATTTCTAGGGCATTGGCTTTCAAAATACAGCTTTATTCAGTAGAAAATAAAAGTTTTAAAATAGGATTTTAAAAGATACATTAAAGGGGACCTTGGTGGCTCAGTGGTTGAATATCTGCCTTTGGCTTGGGTCATGATCCCAAGGTGCTGGGATGGAGTCCTGCATCAGGTTCCTCACAGGTAGCCTGCTTTTCCCTCTGCCTTTGTCTCTGCCTCTCTATCTGTATCTCTCATGAATAAATTAAAAAAATCTTAAAAAAAATAAAAGTACACTAGGTAAAATTTGTGTCATGTTGTTAATAGCATGGTTGCTGTTTGTTATGTCCATCAAAGACTATCTTGATATTTATAAGTTGGACCTCATTTTTACTCTCTTCTTCCCTTGTATGTAGCACCATAATAATTGATTATCAGTAGGTCAGTAATCCATGATGGAATGAACATATCTCGTAGAATTAAAATGGAATTACAAACATAAAGATGAATGTATTTGTTTTAACCACTGACAGACTTGTTTTAGTTTAAGATTGCTAAAACTTTGTATTAAATATGAGAACTCCAACTGGTCAGTTGGAAGAACCAAGAAACTGAAGTTTTAACTGGGTTAGAGAGTGTAAGTGACTTGTAACCAAAACTTCAAAACTTGCTGTATTTCTTCAGAATGAAGTACTGGAAGGTGATAACAGTTTTATTTTAATGCTTCTTAGTTTGCATAACCATAATCTTGACCTACATTTGTGTGATATGTGGAATTTGTAATTTTAGAAGGGAAAAAGGAAAGAGAGAACAGAAGGAGAGAATACAGGAAATGAAAGAATTCGAACTGATTGTATTTAAAACAAAAATAACTTCTGTTTAAGCAATGAGAATCTTGGGAAAGGGTTTAGTACCTTGAAATCACTCTTGCCTGTGTTGATGTAATTTTGGGTTTAAAAGGAACACCAACTTACAAGGACAGTGTTTCTAAACAACAAGGCTGGTGATTAAGTGTGAAAAAACACAAGGAAAATCATATATAATGGACATTTATTTGGGTAAGCAGGTGTGAAAAATACCCCAGGGAACTGAGTGCCAGTGTGTAGAAATATCTCAGACACTGAGCACTTGTAATTATGCAGTCTTTCCCTGTGGGCTTACTTGTTTATTTGTCTGTTGGTGGTTGCCTGAACTTTTTAAATTAAAATTTTGATGAAAAGAAAGTTCCTGCCTTAAAACCATACTTTACAATCCTAAAGAGGACTCCAGAGAACAATTTTAAGGTTTTATGAAGATATTTTTAAAAATCAGTTTTATTTTTATTGTACATTTCATTTTTCTCTTTGCTCTGGTTAGGAGAAAATTAATTTAGAAAATAAAAGTAAGTGGCCCCCATCGTCTTCCAAATTGTTTTCATTGTACTTTATACAAATTAAATCTGGTAAACTTGACTGTGGTGGAAATTTAGTCGTGTTTAAAGATTGGTTAGGACTAGAAGGATGTATTAAATTTTCTCTTTTAAAAAGAGTAGTATATTAATTGTTTTAAGAATACCTTTTATTCATTAAGAGATTTTTTTTTAAATGTAAATACAGCTTTCGGGAAGAGGGAATTTGTAGAGATAAAGAGGAAAATAAGATCCTTTGCTAAACTAACAATAAAAAGGATTTTTAAAAATTTGGTATACATTAGAATGTATAAAAACAGAATAAAAAAACATATGGAAAAGAAAATTACAACTTATATTTAAAAAAATGAAAAGAAACTCCATAAAAATGGGAGATCAAGGTGACTGTAAAAAAACATTGTTAACATGCTAATTTCTTTTTTTAATATGGTAATTTCATTTCCAGTCTTGTCTGACATGTATTCAGTCTCTTGCTGCAAATGTCCAAATATTTCTAAATATCCACTTGTCGTTGTTCATATACAGGCTTTTAATGCACCACTGAATAGATAGCTGTAATCTTACCAGCAGAATTATAGAGATAATTATGCCTCTTAATTCACCACCCTGAAACAAACAAAAGAGAAAATTTTCCATAAGATTTTTAAGCTCTAGAACAACATGAACTCAACCAATTGAGAGATAAAAAAGTATAGTATTAAGAATACATGATGACATTAAGAAGGAGGTTACAAATCTAAAGAAATGAAGCAAGTTCAAAAATGACCTTATTTCATTAATAATGTAAAAATACAGAAAAAATTAAGAAGAGAGAAAAAGCTTAAATTAGCCACAGAAAATACAGAGCAGCAAGACAAGGAAGGGAAAGCGATCTGAAAGAAGTTATACAAAATCCAGATAAAAATTATTTGAGATAACCTTCCAATTATAATTAAAAAAAATACATGTCAGCAAACTAGAGAGTTCTTTTGTCTGATAAAAAATATTTACAGAGAAGGACCTGCAGCTAAAACTATCTTTAATGGTGAAAGTTTGAATATTTTCCTCTTAAAGTGAATAACAAACCAAGGTTATCAGTTCTCCTTACTTCTATCAACACAATACTAGAGGAAAGAGACACATGGATGAAGGAGGGAAATTAAAAAAATAAATAGGCACACATATTGAAACAGAACATCAAAAAAAGTAATGACTGACTTTATTTTCAAAAAAAAAAAAGTTAGGTAGAAAATAGCCAATAATCTGCAGTAAAGCTAAAGCAGCTGATACATGAGTTTAGGAACATTTCAGGATAAAACATTCACATAAAAATTTGTGTTTCTCTACATTAGTGATGAACAATCGACAATTGAAATATACAAAATGCCATTTAAAATCAAATTGAAGCCATGAAATACTAAGGGATAAATCTACAAAATATATCAAATGCATGTCCTTAAAATAACTTTTTTAAAAAGATATTTATTTATTTATTTATTTATTTATTTATTTGACAGAGAGCATGAGAGAGCACAAGCAGGGGGAGCTACAAGGGGAGAGGGAGAAGCAGGCTCCCCACTGAGCAGGGAGCCCAATGTGGGGCTTGATCCCAGGACCCTGGGATCATGACTTGAGCCAAAGGCAGAAACTCTTAACCAACTATGCCACCCAGGTGCCCTCTTTAAATATTTTTTAAATAGTAAAATACATTCAAGAAGACCTAAATTAATGGAGAAGTATACTATGTCCAAGGATTTAAGACTCAACATTCTAAAGACATAATTTATCCTAAAATGATCTATAGAGTCAGTGTGATCCAAGTAGAAAATGTTGAGAAGTTTTTAGGAGGTTTTACAATTTTGGTGGAAATGCAAAAGATCTCTATAACAAAAGTAATTTTGGATAAAAAAAACAAAAATCAACTATGGAGGTTTTGAACTTGCTAGTTTCAAGATTGAAATAAAGTTGTAGTAATCACTGTAGTCGTTATAGTGTGGTATTTGGGTAAGAAGAGTCACATAGATGAAAAAAAAATGAACAGAACCCAGAAAGAAACCTACATAAACGAGATTAATTGGTTCTACAGAAAGATATTTCAATGTTGAAGATAATATTTTCAACAAAATAGAGTTTAATATGCAAGTAAGTAGAGCTCCATCTATACCTCATATTATAAAAAAATATCAACTTGAAATGGATCATACACCAAAATCAAAACCTAAAATGATAAATATTCTGTAAGAAAACATAGGACAATGTCTTTGTAACTCTAGAATATGCAAAGGTTGTATCCAGAGTGTATTAGACGCAGAGCCCCTAAAAATTGGGTGATTGAACTCATCAGAAGACACACAAAAAAAGAAAACAAAATCACAATGCACAGATTGGGAGCAAATGCTTGTAAATACATATCTTATAAAAGATTTCTTTGGAAATACCTGGGTGGCTCAGTCAGTTAAGTGCCTGACTCTTGGTTTCTACCCAGGTCAAGATCTCATGGGTCTTGAGATTAAGCCCTGCCTCAGATTCCCCACTCAGTGGGAATTCTGCTTGAAGATTCTCTCCCTCAGCCCCTCCTCGCACCTGTGCATGCACTCTTTTTTGTTCAAATAAATAAATAAGTCTTTAAAAAATAAATAAAAGATTTGTATCAATAATATATAAAACCAAAGACACCATTAAAATATTTGAACAGGTGCATTATCAAATATATTATTTGGATAGCCAACAAGCTAGACCACATAGAAAGATGCTTTGTGTCAATTTTCATTAGGAAAATTCATGTTAAAATCACCATAAGAAATCACTACATAGCTACTAAGATAGCTAACATCAAACAAACAAGCAAAAATTGACAATGGCAAATGCTTAAAAATAGAGCAACTGGAAACATACGTTGTTGATGGAATTGACATGTAGCAGTCACATTGAACATTCTTAGATATTTATGCAAGAGAAATGTAAAATATGTCCATACAGAGATCTATAGATGAATGTTTATAATTATGAAGGGATAAAAAACCTGGGACATGTTAGACTAAGGGAATATGTATCAGTAGTGCAATGGAATGAAGTCCTGCCATATGAAACCACATGGATGAATCTCAGAAGTATGTTGGTATATGACATTCCAAAAGCAAAACTGTAGCTATACAAGTGGAATCAGCTGTTGCCAAAGGCTGGTTGGGAAGGTGGGATCTACTGTCAGAGGCATGAGGGAAGATTTTGGAGCTGCAGGAATGTCATTGTCTTAGCTGTGGTGGCAATCATCCTTCATATTTGTCACCACTCATCAAGCTTCACAGTCAAAATGGGTGAATTTTACTGTTTGCATGTTTAATCTCATTCAAACTGACTAAAAATTTATTTATAGAAGAATGTATAACCCTACTTTGTAGAGACATCCAGAAAATTATTAAATGTGAGGCGCCCAGGTGGCTCAGTTGGTTAAGTGTCTGCCTTCAGCTCAGGTCATGATCCCAGGGTCCTGGGATGAAGTCCTATGTCAGGCTCCCTGCTCTGTGAGGAGTCTGTTTCTCCCTCTGCCCCTTCACCCACTCATGCTTTCTCTCTCAAATAAATAAACAAAAATCTTTTTTAAAAAGAAAACTATTAAATGCATTTTTCTGAGCTTGGAAAAGTGTTTCAAATTGTTTTATTAATTTTCTCTTCGGTGCTAGAAATGTCCTATTTCCATTATGCTTTCCTTATATGTAACTTAGGTTTGGGTCTTTCATTTGCCATAAAATAAAAATAGTCTGTTCAATGCTGGGCTTGTGTCTGAAAGGAAGTTACTGGGTTTCCATATCTGCAAGAATACAGCCAGTGTCTCCAATCTTCTCACCACCGGAGGCCACGTTTGATGCCCCTTCCTCCCCACAGCCGGTATGAGCTGGAGAGGCTGACAGTGGAGGGCTGCCAACTTCTAACAGCTGGACTTTCCACAGAGGTAGCCTTTGAGGTTTGTGGTTGCCATGGTTACCGGCACGACCAAATTTGAGTACACTGCTGCTTTAAAACAGTCAAAGAATTTTTAAATAGGGTTGATCTTATTCGATTGGAACAGGGATTATAAGCAGTCTTGACATAAGAGAAGATGACATTTTCTCTGTAACATGAATTTTATATGCGTAGAATAAATACATTTAAATCCATTCTAATTTTTTAAAATTGTCTTTCATTTACCTGAGGATAAAATGAAAAAAATGTGGCCCTCATAATAAAGCATTGACATTGACTTATGGAGACCCAAAGTGTCAATATCATCACCCCATTAAGGGGTGAACTAAGGGGACCAGGAGAGGTCCTGACTGGAACGTGGCACACTGTAGTTCCACATGTCCACAGAGCTACTCAGTGGTTATTTGTCTAGTACCCAACTGTGCACTTGGGACTGATATATTTAGCTGTTGCATAACCCCATGTTGGTTTCCTGTTCCGTGTGGAAAACCCATCAGTGTAAGAAAGCCCTGAAATTGCACTCAGGTCAAGAGGGTAAATGAAAACCAGTTATTGCATCCTAGGTGGGAGAGTAGGAATTCGTGCCACCTTAAAATTTATGGGACACAGAGTTGGTAGTCGCCATCAACTCTCTGTTCAATTCTCCAGTCTGATCTCTGCAAAAAACCAAAGAATGACTCTAGAACTCTGTATAATCCAGAATAGTTGGGTTCCCTGAATGCTGGGGTAGGATTCTAAAGGCACACTCAAATGGCCTGCCCAGAGACAGTACCCTGAATAGGTGTGGTTCTGTCTTTCAGGGTGTCATATCTGTAATGTATCAGATTTCTACATGGTATTTTGTGTTCAGTAGAAGGAAATATGAGTTTGAGAACCAAGGTATGGACACGAGTGGCTCTATTGACCATCACCCCCAATGTCTCACTGAGGGGATTTTGTGTTTCCCATCCCCACATTGCTAGGCTCTGCAGAACAGAAGTTTCTATGCCCTGACTCATATTAAGGACCCCACTGAAGCACAAGTTATAGTTGCTGCCAGGAGACTTTGGACTCCTAATGTACAGGGACCATGACATGAGTAAGAAGTCACCATATTGGCAGTAGTACTTGACCCTGATCAAAAGGAGCAGGTGGGGCTGATTTTACACCATCCACATAGGGAGGTGGCCATCTAGAACTGAGATGGTCTACCTAGGTGTTCCTGGCACTCCCTTTCCCTGTCATAACTGTGAAAATGGCAACCCTGGGCAGAGATAAATTGTTCAAAGTTTAGACAAGAAGATCCTTGAATAGCTGAGGTCCAGGGAAAATCATGAATAAATAGTGAAGAAGGGAGGGAACGAGTTCCAGGTGTGGCCCCAAGGGCAACTTCAAAATAATGACTGTTGTGCTTGCCTTCTACCCTGCCTCCTCTCAGTTCCCCACCCTTCAGGAGCTGCTCCCCGATCCTGTGTAGAGAAGCAGATACATGTGATGCAGGAGGGAAGTGGTGACTGAGAACACATGGCGCAGATCTCCTGCTTTATGAGGCATACCTGAGAGATGCCCCAGATACTTTGCTCTGAGCCCACCACCGTGTTAACAACAAAGCTTTGCTTCCTCCAGGCTGCTCTGAGCCAATGACTCAGGGCTGCCGAGAGTCAAAAGCCAGCTCTCTCCTGCAGTACAGAGGACTCCTTTGGAGGGCATGTGAGGCTGGGACACACTGCATCAGATTGGTAGACTCTTGGTGCTGAGCCCCTGAGGTTCTAAAGGAGCAAATCTCCTCGGGTTTCAGAACACCACAGTGCTCTGAAGAGACCCCAGTATCTCCCATCCTCTTCTCTGTCCCTCCCATAGGTCCATCACAAAAAATATCTCTCGCACATCTTCTCACATCTTGATGTCTGCATCTTGAAGGACCTAAAACAGTGCAATCATTTTGAGCATCAAATGTGTATTCCTTATTTTATGGGGTTACGTATGAATTATCATCGTGTTATTCCTACAGAGACATATTGTCAGTCCCTATTGCATATGAAAATCTCCAACTGTCCCATCAACAATGGCAAAGGGAACGAAGGCTACAAAGTTTAATTTAGAGGAAGGAACAAAAGCATTTCCAGGTGGAGCAAATATCTGTTAAACATTGTTAAGGGTGCATTTTAATTCATTTCCCCAATTTAATATAAGCCTTTTCCTACTCAGACCCCAGTGAAGTTTGGAGATGAGCGGATCAGCATTCTCACCGAAAAAAACTTCAAAGAAAGTTTATATAAGAATATTTAACATTTCTTGAAGTTCACAAAACTCTCAATGAGTTAGGACACTATTTGGCAGACTTCCTTTGAAATAAAAATTTAAAGAATAACATAAACAAATCCATATCTCATGTCTTCCTTTGGGCTTCTTTAATTATGTGCCATTACTATATTTTTGACAGAGCTTTTGAAAGAATATACTTAATATAGTCAATAACACACATTAATTACCCTTCAAAAAACAGGATTCTGTGGTATTTACGGATACTAAAAGCAAACATTTTTCTTTAACTACATCATTTATATAGGAAATGTCTAGACCCTCTGGAATATTATGTTCAAATCATGAACATACTTACTCTTTTTTTTCTCCTTAAACCTCAAGTCATATAAATATAACAGAAAAAAAAATCCCTAAACCAATTTTTTTTAATATTTTATTTATTTATTCATGAGAGACACACAGAGAGAGGCAGAGACTTAGAGGGAGAAGCAGGCTCCTTGCAGGGATCCTGATGTGAGACTCGATCCCCAGACCTCAGGATCAAGCCCTGGGCCTAAGGCAGATGCTCAACCACTGAGCCACCCAGGCATTCCCCTTAAATCAAATCTATTGAGATTTTTTTTCTTCTTGCCACATCCTATCATGTGTGTACTGAGTCAATGTGCAAATAAACACACATGGCTCTTATTTTCAGAAGCTCTGAGATGCACACATTCAGGACTTTCCTAACTGTGTTTTCACAGCTTTAAGCCACTGACTTTACTGTGACAGTCATAACATTTGTGTTTGTACGATTATGAAGTTGCACTCATCTATAAACCCCCAAGAAACTTTATTACATACGTGAAGTGGTTATTATTGAAAGAGCTGAGAAGAGACTTACTATGATGTGTGTGATGTGCCTGCCCTGTAGGAAGTTCCGTGCATTTGTAGATGAAATTTGGGATTAAGAAAATGCCAATTAGGCCATCCTCATCTATTCTATAACATCACTAATTATAATTACCAATTTTAGAATTTTAGCCCATTATTCTAGTTTTAAGGTAAATCCAATATAGTTGACAAAAATATATAAGCACAATTTTCAGGAGCTCCAATTTGCCACAATCAACCTGGTTAGATTGCATTTTCCAGCCTTGCTCAATGTCCTGAAATATAGGCTGGGTGTTAATTAAAACCACACATACCAAAGGATGGAAGAAAAGACTAGACCAATTTAATAAGGATAAAGTTAGGGGATTACGTTTCAGCCTAATGATATCACATCCTCCAAATCTCTTTTAAGGACTGTTTGATGCCCCAAATTAACTGGTCATTAGTGACATCAATCCCCTGCCGGCTTTAATCAAGATTCAAACTTGCAGCCCGTGGAACACTAACTACTCTCCAAGGCACATAAATTACCTCAAAATTTCCCTCTTCAGGTAGAGACTGTGAAAGCCACTTAACAGTCCATTTTTGTGCTACACCCAAGAGAACAAATGGAGAGGTGTTCTGATATCAAGAATTGCACTTCAGTACCTAGCAATTACCAAGGGATTTCTGTATCAATTAAATTAAGTCAATTAAATTTAATGCAGACAATTCATTTTTTATATATTGAGAAATTAAACTATGGCCACAAGGGGTAAATACAGACAAAAAAAAAATCACTGATCAAGTCACAGTGGGGGGAAAAATACTAGTCCATCTTACATTTCAGTATCTCTCAGTATGTGGTAAGTAAAACAACAGATGTATCACCAATGATAGGGGTTTTCAGGGATTCACATTACATGCTTCTCATCCCAGAATTTTATATTTTCTAGTTTTTACAATTTTGAGCCTTTTCTTATTTATTTGTATTCAGCAAGATAGAGTTTTCATAACGGGAATGAATGAAATCATGAATCTTTAAATTCTGAGGTAATAGCTATATATACATGTGAAAATGTTAATTTTTCATTCTCCTTCCTGGCATAAGAGCTTCCATTATGCATGATTTTCCAGCCTTAAACATTGGCGGATCCCCTCTTACTCACCATCACAGTAACTGATCATTCCTGCAAAATTTGCCCAAGTGATAGATGTTGTTTTACATCCATTTCTAGTTGTCAGGAACTATAAAGGGTCCAAGATTTTACCTGTGTGCTAGCGTAGAAGAATGCAACGATTTTATGGATGCTGGGAGAGACACATGACTCCTAGTTTAGAGATCAAACACTTGTTTATAGATAGCAAAAGAAAAACATCTATGGAAGTACCAGAATGGCCACATCAGTTCCCTGCATTCCAGTGAACACGTGGGCAATACAGGTGGTCCCGGACGCAGTCCTGCAGTGGCTTGCATTTCAGGAGAGTAACATGTAAGTCTTATCAGCAGCTTGTAATATAACCAAACCTGCTCTTGGTCATGGGGGAGAGGTCACCTCATCCCTCAAGGTTGCTTACTGGAAAATGGTCTAAACACAGAGAGGTCGCATCCTTGCATTCTTGACACACCCAGAAAATGTGGAGGAGTGCAAGGCACCCATGAAGGGGCATCCCTGATACTAGCTTCCATGACATTCTGGCACCAGCCCAAATGGAGAGATCCTCTCCAGATTCCATTGACCATCAGCCTTTATGTGGTACGCAAGCATTGGGATGCCTTCTAAAAAGGGGTGACCAGCAGATATGTGACTGCCTTGAGATCACAGGCAGCCATGAGAATTTTTTATTTATTTATTCATGAGAGATTGAGAGAGGGAGAGAGGCAGAGACATAGGCAGAGGGAGAGGCAGGCTCCCTGCGGGAAGCTTGATACAGGACACCATCCCAGAACCCTGGGATCATGACCTTAGCCAAAGGCAGATGCTCAACCACTGAGCCCCCCAGGTGCCCCAGGCATGAGAATTTTTTGTTGCTGATTTTATATTGAAAAGTTTAACAACATGTTCTCATTTTCCTTCAGCATTTCATAAATGTTGAATCTTTATATTCTGTACCGATAAGCTAGAGAGCAGTATTTTTCCATAAACATAAGACATTGCAGATCCCTTATAAAACTATTTATTTAAAGCATATTTTCCATATTTGTCTAGCAATAGGTGAAAATGAAGATTTAGGACCTGGTTTAAAGCAGACTTATAAAGCTTCTGGGACCCATTGTAATACTGAGAGCCAACTGACAGCCTGCACAGCACTTACCAGCAACTCCTGGGGTGATACTGTTATGGGTGCTACTGATAAAGAACCTTCCCAAACACATCATTGGCCTGCATCATCAGAGCCTATAAATGGACTCAGTATAATTGAAAAAAAAATATGTTATTAACCAAAATACTCATTTATTAACAAAGTAGTTTAATAATTTTATTTCATCACTAATGTTTTAAGTCATATTAAAATAATGACTTAAAGTATTTTTAAACAGAATAAAGGAATGCATAGGTCTCTATTAAATAATATAGTCAAACAATTATTTAAATGATAGATGTTATTAAGTTATTAATACTTTATGAATGATAAATATTAAATAGCTTTATATAATTACTAATACATTTTATTAGTAATAGTAGATATTAGTGAATCAAAATTTTCCACTCTACTGAGTTTTAAATATATTCCTTCTTATTTAACACTCAAGCAATCCTATGAACTTGAGATTTTAATTGGCCCCACTTCCACGGTAATTATTTTTACATATAACATGTGGTCACACTTCCTGTTACTTGATGCCTCAGTATTCACTCTCCCCTGCAATGTCCCATATTTTATGGGGTTACCTGATGCCCAGTTAGAAACTTTCTGGTTTCCTTTAAGGTTGGATGTGGCCATATCACGAACTTTGTCCATTGGGGTATGAGCAGAAATGTTGCTGTGGACTCAGTATTTTCCACTTTCTGCTGTTTGGAATGTGCACAGCTGAGCTGACCCCTGAACCCTCCAAAGGGAATCAAGCATAAGTGGGAAAAATTCTGTATTCTTTGAGCCACTGTATTTTGAGCTCATTTTTTTTTGCAACAACTAATTCTACACATAATTAAGTAACACAGGCCTGATATTATAATTAGCTTTGATTGCTATTGTCATATTGTGTGATATGATCATACTCTTTCTTGATCATACTCTTTCTTACCTGCAGAATGCTGAGCTCGTATATACCACATTGTCAATAACCAGTACGTCCATGTGTGAGAAGTTAAGCAAGTACCACTCACAATGTTTCCAATGTTTACAGAGAGCTGGGATGACCCATATCCAGTCTGTTCTCACCATAGCTTCCTTTTCCTTTTGACCAACTTCTCAATTTCTTCTTGACTTCTTTATATCTCATATCCAAAAGTGCATCCTGAGTTACAAAACCCCCATATTCTCTCTAAATTATCTACTTTTTAAACGTTTTTCTTATTATTGATATCACTCTACATATTCATCTTCCATCATGCACTTTTATTCTACTTTTAGTAAATATCCTTGTATATTTACCTCTTTCCCTAATAGTTTTATTAGCAAGTTGTCTTTTAAAAAATTGGCATCCCACTAATATCATGCAGACTTTTAGAAATCTCTTGAATTAAAAGTCATGTTCTATTAATAAAATAATGGTTTGGGATTTTTCCTGGCTGAGTAGAAGACAAATTTGGTGGAAAAAGCAAAGGAACCATTTCAGCCACAACTACAGCAATTGGGAAAACACACATCCTGGGTTATGATGGACATTAATGGAACAAGTTTGTACAAGTTTCTTCTTGATTCAAAATGCTTAATACTAGCCAGACCCAACTCTTTTTATTAAAGCAAATTTATAATAAAAAATGATGTGTGTTTAGTCAAAACACAAACTAGCTTAAATAGGAGAGTGAGTTAGTCTCAAAGCCCTTTTGAAACAAATACAGACTTCTAGAAACCAGATCCATATTTGTCACCATTTTATCCCTGGAACATGCATATTCTTAGCTCATAGAGTTCTACATTCCTTTTTTTTTAGTGGGATATCTTCTCTCCTTTAAGATTTTTTTTTTTAAAGTAATCTCTACACCTAACATGGGGCTTGAACTTAAAATCCAAGATCAAGAGTCAAACGTTCCACGTTCCATTCACTGAGCAAGCCAGGTGTTGCCTTCTTCTCTTCTAATATGGCCTGGTGTCAATCATTATAATCTTAAATTATAAAAGCATGTCATCATCTCTCCACATGTTATCCACCAACTTCCCTTGTCCTAAATGCTATGAAATGTAAACATGGATTGTCTTGGAGTAAATCTTAGGTGGTAGCATGTCGGCAGTATACATCCAGCAAAGAAAAAATAAAGGCTAGGTGTAAGACGGTAGAGACAGCCCTTGATTGAGATTGATGCCATATTAACTGTAGGATAAAATTAGAGTGTTATCTCAATCAGTCATTGACAAAAGCATAGAAGTGGTGAAAGGTGAGAGAAAAGGAGAATATGATAGATTTCAAGAAAGTATACATGTGAAGAAAAGTTTAGCTGATAAGGGTCTTTTTTGGTTGTTCCATCTCCCTGGTTTTGAGTATGTTGCTTCCCCTACTCATGATCTTTCCAGTAGTCAATGACATCAATACTTACCACTGTTTTAGAGTAAAGAGATGTTTTTTTCCTTGTGGCATGGTCTCTGCTAGCATTAAACTTGCTTATGATTTCTTGGTGTCTCCTTTCTCTGCTCCCTACCCCACCATCACACAACATACCAACTTAGTCTTCCCATGAGAAGTACAGTGTATAATTCTTTCTTTCTTTCTTTCTTTCTTTCTTTCTTTCTTTCTTTCTTTCTTTCTTTCTTTCTTTCTTTCTTTCTTTCTTTCTTTCTTTCTTTCTTTCTTTCTTTCTTTCTTTCTTTCTTTCTTTCTTTCTTTCTTTTCTTTCTTTCTTTCTTCTTTCTTTCTTTCTTTCTTTCTTTCTTTCTTTCTTTCTTTCTTTCTTTCTTTCTTTCTTTCTTTCTTTCTTTCTTTCTTTCTTTCTTTCTTTCTTTCTTTCTTTCTTTCTTTCTTTCTTTCTCTTTCTTTCTTTCTTTCTTTCTTTCTTTCTTTCTTTCTTTTCTTTCTTTCTTTCTTTCTTTCTCCTTTCTTTTTCTTTTTGTAAGTAGGCTTCTTGCCCAGGGTGGAGCCCAATTCAGGACTTGAACTCAGGACCCTGAGAATGAGGCCTGAGCCTAGATCAAGAGTCAGACACTTGACCAACTGAGCCACTCAGGTGCCCTTAGAAGCACAGTGCATAATTCGGATGGGGAAATTGGGGCATCCACAATGAGGATGTAGTGCTTAGCCTTTCTCTTTCAGGCATTTAGGAACGAAATTGCACAGAGACCTTGTTCTCTTGGAAGCCCTTGCCCTTGCCGTCAACTTAACAGTAATATTCCTGCCTCAACTTCCAATGTCAATTTTCTCACTTAATAAAGGTGATGTTATGCTATCCATTTGCCCACCCTTTAATATATTTTTCATTGGTTCAGAATTTACCAGAGGAAGTGACACAATCTTTATTGGATTAAAATCTGGATTACCTGAAAAATCTCTAGCTTCAAAACTATTTTCTATTTTTGGACTTATGAATCTTTATTCTCATTTTTCTTGTCAGTCACAGGAACAGTTGCAGGACTGTGTATATTTGGCATTAATTTAGCACATATGCTATGCCAGTGTTTGTTTTAAGTGCCTAACATACATTCATTTACAAAAAATCTATGAGGTTCCCTCTATTATCTCCACCTCATTTTACAAATGAGAGGTTGGAAGAGTAGAGACAATCTGTAGTTTTCCCAGGATCATACTGTCCATAAGAAATAAAGCTGGAGATAGAAGCCAGGCACTCTATGGCGAAGGGTTAAGTATTTTATTAACTACCCCGACTGTGGATCCAAGGGCTTCAGTTCTAACATTTTTCTTTTGAACCAGATCTATTTTATTTATCATTGTATCTTGCTACGGATACAATTGTTCTTTTCTTGTCTAAGTACTTTCAATCTTTTCCCCATCTCTGTTCTCTAAAGATGTAAGTTCCAATGACAAAGGATCTTAGATCCAAAACAGGACAGAAAAATTCACTTTATTTCTTCACGTTCACATTTCCAACCTCTGGGTTAAAGGCCACCTGGCATAAAATTTCAAGAAGAAAGAAAAGGTAGCAAGTGCCAGTCATGGGCATTCAGTTCTGCTTTCTCCTTGGGCAATGCACGTACTTTCCATGGAGAGACCCTACCTGGGGAGAGGGCATCATGCTGGCAGACACAACCAGAGTCTCTTGGCTTTTTGGGAGATGGAAGTGATGAGATTATATCATGAGCTAACTCAAGAGTTATAGCCACATGGAAGAGTACAAACAAGATTCAGAGTGGGTTAGCCCAAATCAAACCATTGTTTTCATATGTGAATTCATGCACACACTATATTTTTCTGAAAATGCTTGAAGGTAAAACACCAATGGGTATATGCCCTTAATCCCTTAGAGAAGTAAAAGTCACTTGGGAAATACCTGCAAGTAGATTTAAGTGGGACCTCTCATACCTAAGGGTGACTATATAATTCATCATGTAAATTGGAACATTCCTAAGAGTGAAAGGAGTTAGTATAAAAAGGACACCCTTGGTACTGGCCCAGGCAAACCGGAATGTACAGTGCTTATTTATTTAAGACTTTTGTCTTTTTCTAAAGTTTATTTTTTCTTTTACATTTAATATTTAGAAACTGAACTAGAGTCTGAATCAGCACTTCTTTGTGGTTTGTTTTTATGGGATGTGATATAACTTCACTGAGTGGTTTTAGATATTATTTAAAGTTGCATACATCTGGATATTTTTTTTTAATTTTTATTTATTTATGATAGTCACACAGAGAGAGAGAGAGGCAGAGACATAGGCAGAGGGAGAAGCAGGCTCCATGCACCGGGAGCCTGACGTGGGATTCGATCCCGGGTCTCCAGGATCGCGCCCTGGGCCAAAGGCAGGCGCCAAACCGCTGCGCCACCCAGGGATCCCCTTCATCTGGATATTTTCATGTCATTTTTTAAAACTCTGTATGGTTGGTCCTGCACTTCAATAATATATAAACTCATTGTAATATTAAACATTTGCCCATTTTAATTTTAATTAGTTCATTTTCATAGTATCATCTCAATCCCTTATGGTCTATATCACATCTATTTTTAAAATTTTACTCTTGTGTCCTTCATTTTAAAAAAAAAAATCTCTTGTATTGAAATATTGAAATACAGCACAACGTGAATTCACAAAGTGAATGTGAATTTATGTGGAAAGTTGCATAAATTCTGAATGTATATCTCAGTGGGATTTCCATAGTAAGCACACCCATAAAATCATCAGGAGGATCAAGAAATAGATACTTAGCAACATCCCAGAAATCTCCTACATGCATCTCAGAGTTTACCACCATAATTACCATGATTTGACTTCTACTGATATTGAATATTTTTTTTTTTGCATTTGTGAGCTGTGTATAAGTAGAGTTTCATCATGTGTCTATTTTCTTTGGCTCAACATTATATTTGATTCTATCATGTTGAAGCATGTAGCAGCAGTTAAATTTTTTTTTTCATTTTTAAAGCGATACTGCATTTCTTTGTATAAAAAAGTCACTATTTGTGGCACCTGGGTAGCTCAGTGGATTAGGTCTGACTCTTGATTTCAGGTCAAGTCTCAAAGTTGTGAGACTGAGCCCTGCCTCAGTTCCACATTGGGCATGGAGCCTGCTTAAGATTCTTTCTCCCTTGCCCTCTGCCCCTCCCCCACTTCCCTCTCTTTAAGAAAAAAGTCACCATCTATTTTCCATTCCACTGTACATGGCAATATAAGATGTTTATACTTTTTGTGATATATATCCTTAAATTTTTTTCAAAGATAAATTTGCAGTGGTGTTTCTTGATCTGGTCATTTCAGGATGACTTTCAAGAAGTGAATGAGTAAAATACTTTTTACTCTAATATCATAAAACAAGAACATTTACAATTTTAAATCCCATTATATTTCTTAGTAGAGCACATAGTGCAGTATTCCATTTGTATAAGGTTCAGAATTAACAAAACTAATTTTTACTGCATAGCAGTAGGATAATGTTTACTTTAAAGTGTAGGGAATAGAAGGAAACTTGGAATGTTAATAATTCTCTATGTATTGATAGAAGTTTTGATAACAGAGAACTATATAGTTCATAAAAATTCATTAGGACTTCTGTATTGTTCTGAGGGTACATCATATTTAACATAAGGTTTAAAATTGATTATATTGAGTGGGTCAGATTGTAACCCACATGTGTAAATCATAGGGCAGCTACCATTTACTTTGTTTTGCATACGGCAGATGCTCTTAATGGATGCATGAAAATGATCTTTTTCTTCTTCACTGGAAAATAGTTCAGAAGGGCAGTTCAAAATAACAACAACAACAACAACAATAATAATAATAATACCATATCAACTCAAGGTTTTATACACATATATACACTCAATAGCTGTGAACACATATATAGAAATTCTCCAACTCATTCCCATATAATTTGATTTGTTGATTTAACTAATGCTGTTTGTTTGCTGTAGCAAGAACCTTAATATTTACAACCCATCAAAGTGGTCCTATTAAGAGAAACAACAAAAATAAAAGTTATCAAAATCAGGTTATCTCTTGTTCATGATGCATGAGTAGATAAGCAACTTCTGACTTGTAAACAGCTTCTGAACTACTGAGAGTAACACACAGAGAATTATAGAACTAAAGACAGTTAAAACATTTATCATGTTGCTAATAAAACCATTGGTTAGAACACTATTTGCAATAGCATTTAGAGATAGAAATTTATATGCATTCATTGTGCATCAATATAAATAATTTATAGATAAAATTTTATTAGTTGGTTACATATTTTAGTCCTTGATTCTCTTGAGGAGTATAATGTTATATAATTTTGCTCATTAGAGTTTGCTTTTCCTTTGTCCTGAGGCCACTCACAGGAGCCAATTTACTCTTTCAGTTAGAGTCAATACACTAGGTTCTTTAAATAGTCAACTTAAATGTGTATAAACACATACAGGAATTCATC
The DNA here is from genome assembly GCF_053574225.1 of Canis aureus. Classification (NCBI taxonomy): domain Eukaryota; kingdom Metazoa; phylum Chordata; class Mammalia; order Carnivora; family Canidae; genus Canis; species Canis aureus. The sequence goes on along the minus strand of NC_135611.1, from coordinate 7,110,580 downwards.
TGTTATGGACTGAATATTTCTTACCCCAGAATTCAAATTTTGAAGTCTGTAGCCCCCAGTTCTGTGATATCAGAAGATGGAGCTTTGGGCGGAAGATGAGTTTAGATGAGCTCATGAGGAGGGGGATCTCTGATGGGGTTAGTGTCCTTACAAGAAGAGAAAGAGATGAGAGCATTCTCTCTCTTTCTTTCTATCTCTTATGCATGCAAACAAGAGTCCTTCAAGGACACAGTGAGGTAGTGGTAATCCACAAGCCAGGAAGAGAGCCCATGGCCCAAAACTGAATCTCTGGCACCTTCATCTTGGAATTCCCAGCCTCAGAACTGTGAGAAATAAATGTCCATACAATCTATGGCATTTTCTGTAGCAGCCTGAGCTGACTAATACAGCATCTATATCTTTCAAAAGTCAAAAAGAAATACCTTGATCTGCAAGATGTATTTTTAAATGAAAGACCAAGATGATTGATAAGGATTATTTTAATTTCATTGAAAACTATTTTTTTTATGAGGGAAAACTCTATTCCTGTAATAAAATAAAATATGTCTTATTTATTAAAATTACTTCTTCAATTATATATTTAAAAGGTAGTTGATAAATAAAAATCACTTAAGCAGTTTAAACATGTATTAGAAGTCAAAGTAGGAGATTATAGAATACTCGGGCTTTCAGTTCCATCTCAGAAATGTAGAAAGCTAGAGAAAGTTTTGCTCCCACCCACACACAAAGAGAAAATCTAGACAAATGACAAAGTAACGATTTTTTTTCTTAACTAATCAGAGAATTGGGAACACAAGTCAACCAAGTAACCTGAAATGTGGGAAGACATTGACAGCATCTATTTGGACTAAGCGGACCCAAACATTTGATGCCAGACAGATGGAGCACCATAAGTTACCAGATACAGCAAAACAAAAATGCAGAAATCTTTGTTTGTAAAGTACTAGTAACTTCAAGACAGCAACAAGAGAGAATTAAGTCATGCCTGGGCCTATCCGAACAAGAGGCTGTCGTGGCTGCACAGGTCAGAAGCTCATGAAATTCATCCAGCTGCCAAATACCATATAAGCCAATAAAAAGATCAAGTTAAATATTTTGAACGAATTGTGATTGGCTGGTTGTGGGATAGCATAAGACAATAGAGCCCCTGCGGTTGCAGATACAGGAGGCCTTGTGTTCTTGCAGGGTTTTCTTCCATATGAACCAAAACAGGTTCTCACAAGACAGGTGGACGAGAATTCTGAAAAGGTTGATTGTGGTTTGTTTTTCATGATGCTGTGGAGAGAGAAGAAAATAACTTTTGCCTCAACCAGAAAATAAACTCCCCTCAAACTGGCTGCTCTATTTCCCCAAAGAACAAAATATTTATCTTCGAGGGGAAGAAGCACAGTCTGTCATCTAAGGAGGCTGACAGAAAACCACATTAGCTGGGGGAAACAAACAGAATTAAATTATCAATGCAGAACTCTCTATAAAGGGATTATACTGTTTAAACTGAAGGAGAAACAATGACTTTCTCAGAATCATACATAAAAGAGGAAGTTTATTCTTAGGAGATCTTTCTTACAAGAGAAGTTGAGGGGTGTCTGGGTGGCTCAGTTGGTTAAGCATTAGATTCTTTTATTTCAGCTCAGGTCATGATCTCAGGGTCCTGGGATTGAGCCCCACTCTGGGCTCTAAAGCTTAGCATGGAGTTGGCTTGAGATTCTCTCTCCCTCTTCCTCTGCCCCTCACCCTGCTTATGCATGCTCTCTCCCTCTCTCAATAAATAAAAAAATAAAATAAAATATTTTTTTGAATGTTGAAAACTTTCTTCAGAAGGAAGGGATGTCATATCAATCAGAAAGTGTATAGGCTGAAACCATAAAGAGTGGTACAAATAAGACATGAAGGTGAAAGAAAAGTCATTTTTTTCTTACTTTAATTGCTTTAATATATTACCAACTTTCTAAAGAAAAACAAACAGCACAATGCATTATGAGTATAGCATATGTACTAGTAAATTACATGACATTAATAGCACAAGGATTAAAAGAGATCGTGCTCTTCTGAGGTCCAGACCATACACTTAAAGTTATATGATACCATGTAAATGTGGACTCAAAATAGTTAACAGTATATACTGTGGAGCATAGAGAGTGACTAAAATGTTTTAGAATGATATAAATGATAGGCAATAAAAAAGATAAATTTGAATCATAAAAATTACTCTGTTAACAAAACACAATGCAGAAACAATGCTGGTCACAAAACAAAAAGACAAGGAACACATAAAGATAAATGTCTGCAAATGACTTATCTAATAAAGTACTCATATTCAGAATATATAAAGTACCCTAATACTGGGTAAGATGAAAAAAAAGCTTGCCCTAAATGTGACACAAATTCTGAATGGACATTTCACTGAAAAAATACAAAGAAATTATAGAAGCAAATTATAGAAATTATAGAAGCATTTCATGCCGTGAAATGCTACACGGCATCCTTAAATGTTAGATAAATACCAGTTAAACCCAAAAAAGAAATCAATAGACACCTATTTGAGTGGCTAAAAAAAAAAATCAAACAATAAAAAGTGCAGACAATAGTACAGAGCAAGTGGAACTCTTACGTATTACTGGTAGAAAGACAAATGCTACAGAAATGTTAAATACAGTTTGGTGGTTTCTCAAAACCAAGTTAAAAATAGACTTAATGACCCAACAATCCTATTTCTAGTTATTTTTCATATTTACCCAGTGCACTAAAACCTATTTTCCCACAAAGCTTATATACAAATGTTTATGATAACTCTACCAGTAATCATCAAAAAACTGGACATAATCCTGATGTCCATCAACAGGGGAATGTATGGACAAACCATGATGCATCCAAACCATGAAACACTGGTCAGTATTGAAAAGAGTAAGCTACTGATTCACATAACATCGTGGAAGGATCCTGTACCTATAGCTAAGTGAAAGAAGCCAGGCCCAAAATGTGACGAATTGTGTACTTCCATGTATATAACCTTCTGGGAAAGACAAAATTATAAGCACATAAAACAGAACAGTAATGTCAGTCACTGAGAGTAGAGGAAGGGATTGGCCACAAAAGGGACATTTGTAGGCTACCAGAACAGCTCTGCATGGTACAGTGGTGATAGATACATGATTCCATGATTTTGTTAAATTCAACACTATAAAGAGAAAAGTTGATTGCATGAAAAGTTTAAAAATAAAACCCAAGGGCTTTAATTTTTAAAGACACTTTCTTGAAATTTACCATGTTAATTCTCTATTTAGAGATTCTTTGTGAGAAAGTAAAGATCAGATACAATTTTCCTCTGTCAGAAAATTAAGTTTTACTAAATCTTACTTTCATTTTCTGCTAAAAAAAGAAGTTTGAGCTGCTAATTTAAAGACAAAAATAAACTACCCTTTGGATTATAAAAATATCATCATAAGAAATATCACAACTCAAACATTTCTCTTTTGCCCATATGTTTACTTATTATCTTTTTGCCTTTATTGAAATATATATTGGAACATTTTAAGTCTTGGTGAACAATCCATTTCCAGGATCCAGGATATCATGTGGCATGTAGCAGGTATTCAACAAATACTTGGGGAAAAGAGAAGAAGAAGGAAGGGAGAGATGGAATGAAGGAGGAGAGATTGGTTTCTCCAGGATTTTTGTATGTTTTGTATTTTATCATTTTAGTTCCTTTTTTGTTGGCACATGAATGTTTGATAATAAATAGGCTCTAAGCATTGTTTTTGAAATAATTTCAAAAGCATAAACGTGGGTTATAGTTTTCTACTTCTGCAAAGAACACATCACTGGAAGGTTCCTTCATCAGTTTATTTCCCCCTCCTATTTAACTACTAGGAGAGAAAAATCTTCCTCCTGAAGATATAGAATGAATACCTAGAGGTAAATCTGGATTTTGGCTCCCTCACTTTGACCCACATGTTTCACTTTGGCTTACACGTTTGTGATACTCTGGGTGGTCTAAGGGAGTATATGCTAAACAGTAGTAATTGTTGAGGTAATGTCTCTTTTCATTCATACTCCTGTCTTATGCCTCATTTCTGGCCCAAATGATTTAAGATTGTGTTTTCTTTATTTGAAGCAAAGAATAGAAAAGCTTAAGCCACCCCATAGGATTGCTAATAGATGACAATGAATCACTAGTTTAACTAAACAAACTACATTTTAAACCCTATTCTTATCTTGATATTTAGAATCATCTAACTACACTCACTTTTCTCACCCTTTTGATAATCTATCTTGAGTTGTTTGTCATTTGTTCATCACCATGATGTTAGTTAACAGGATTTAAGAAATGTCATGAAAGTCTTACTATTTTCCAATAAATAAAGTCTCAGCAGACCTTTTGGAATGAGTTATTTTGGTCCTCATAAATTAGGCCTCTTGAAAGATAATATTTCAGCCAAAAATGGATATTTTTCTGTCAGTGAAATAAAAAAAGAAAAGATGAGTGCATCTAATGGCAGGCTTATTATGAATTCTCTAATATCTGTCAACGCTGAGGAATGAGGTAGCAGGAGTCTGTTTTAAATCCACAACTCTCTCGAGTCCAAAAGTATTCAATAACTTACTCAGCTTGAACAATTTATTATTTTGCAACCCACTCTATAAGATGACAAGATTAAGTTATTCAGTCAATATTGCAGTGTTGGCTTTTGTCATGAATATATTTAATTTAATAAAAAACTTTGAATGACCCATTTATCATATACTTACCATTTTATACACTGTATTTGTTGACACCATCTCTTTTTTTTCTTGGCATTAAGAACACTAATTAATTCATGACTGTGATGTATCATTCACAACAAATGCCCCTAGAGCTCTGGCAGGTTAAAAAACTGGTCAAATATACATCCACTAATAACATTTATCTTTGTACTTGAGGATATTATGTGTGATAATATAGAGATTCTCCAGTAGGAAGTGTCTACAGAATGATTGTGTCATGATTGACTCTTTAAATGGGGTTACTATTATTTGCTATGTGTTTATACCACATTTAAGGTCTGTTACATGCACAACACTGTGTCCAGGAAAAAATTCTTTCCAAATTTTAAGTTATAATATCTGATACAGAAATATGTGGAGTAAGACTCTACTTTTTTAGGATTTCTCTGCATTTAAAAAAATAAAAATTGATTTTTTAGATATATCTTTTATTACTTAAATTGGTGTATAATCCTTTTTTTTTTGCATTCCAGTTACTGTTTAATTTCAGTACCCTTAAAATGGATCCCTCTGTAATTTTCTAAATTCTTTTATTAAGTTTTATATGGAAATAACCATTTCATTTTCAAATAGTAGCTGAGTAGCCAAGTAGTCAGGAAAAAAAAATGGTTTGATGTTTTTCAAATCTATTGTTTCTATTCTGAGGCTAGCCAAATATTCTCCTAACTACAGCTTCCCACAGCAAACATCTTTGGAGAAGTAGCTTTTAGTTAAGTGCCAATAGCTAGTATTCAAATTAAACTTAGGCAAAAATATAAAACAATTGAAGTTATTTGTCCTTTTCAAATGTTTATCACAGGGTGTTTAAGCACTCTGAATCAGGTGTAGGCTTTGAGTATCTAAACAAATGTTTCTAATATTCTTTCAGAACAGACTTCCTTTCACTTGTCCATGAATAGTGAACAGGATATTTGTCATTATTATTTTAAATAAGTATTTCTCCAGGCTGACTTTTAATGTAGAGACTCAGGACCCTTCCCCAAGAGGCACTGATGTAAAAGGTCCATGGACACAGGCACCTGCACTTTTAGGAGGCAGCCCAGGTGATCTCCATGTAGGTGGTTTGCAGACACTAGGAGAATTAAGTCTACACTAACACACCTACTTTGGAGTATTTGTATTTTCGTCGTATTCTAAAACATTAGTCATCAAAAAATTTAGCTATTCCATTGGCTTCACAGATATATTTTTAAAGATATATAAGCCTAAGTTTGCTACATCCTACACAAGCCAGCTTTGTTTCCCTATATTGGCACCCTAGATCCCTCAGAAATATAGTCCCGAGTGACTCTGTGTGCTTCCCATGGTGAGGAAAGTGAAGTGATTCCCTACACATTTTTCTCAAATTCATTTGGTCAGAATTAGTGCAGCATCCTTAAGTTTGATGTGATAATGTCATAAAAGGTATAATTAAAGAAGGGATAAATAAATGAAAACAATAAGACAGAAAAGTATATATAAATATTAGAGGACCTATTTATTTTATTAGCAAAATGCTTAGTGAAGACTCAGGGAAGGACTCTAAGGTAATGATGAATTGTTGGAGGCCTGGGTCCAGTTACATAACACACCAGATGCTCACAATAATACCAGCTGAGCTTTGGGAAAAGTTGAATGATAGGTGCTAATGACTGACTATCCTGAAGCCTAGAAAAAGTCATCTTTTTGAACTCAGTTGATCGTACTTTATTTTACTTTCATATTTTTTCATGTTAAATATAATCTTCTGCTTTAGGAAATTGACTGTTTAGTGTAATAAAATGGAGTGATTTGGGGACTATAAAGATTTGAAATTATTTTCTAAAGTGGATTTTCTACTGTAAAGGCACATTTCCATTATTTCTCATTGAATACACAAAAGCAAGAATATTTTTCTCTTGTTATCAAATGCATACGAACATCTTAACCTCATTCTTTTTGGATTTTGTAGAAGGAAATCAATAAAAAGATAGATAAAAAGTCAAACTCTCCTGCCATCAAGATGAAGCATTGCCCTCTTTCAGTGAATATTTAAGTTGTGGCATAAAATGGATCATAAAAGTTTTGGTGTATTATTTATATGGAGACAGCTTTCCTGTCTCATAAACTCTTACTCTGCTCTGAGTGCACTGGGAAACAAAGGAGCAGCACTAAAAGGTATTGAGTAAGAATGCTTATTGATTAAAGCAGACTTTCTAGAGCCCGTTCTCCATCACATGCAGTGTTTACCTGTCTGATTGGTTTGGCTTGGGTGTGACTATCAGGGCTCTGACCTGGCCTCCCAGTCGCTGCCTGGTCAGTGAGGCTCAGTATTACCTAACAAAATTGTGTGTATTGATCATGTCACATAGAAATGTAGTTCCAACAGTGCACTGTTGGAGACCACTGGGCTTTGGCCATCCTGCACTTGCTCAGTGCACTAACTGTCCAATCTTTACCTGTCATCTCAAATTCCAAAGTATCAGAACTGGTAAGACTACATTCACCCCTTCTTTGTGTGTCTTTCACATCAGAGTTTGTAGATTTTGAAAATAAGTCCTTGATTGGAAAGTTTGAGTATAACTAGCACACGGTGTCTCCATAAGAAGTTCATCCCTTTTTCTTTCTTGAATCAGAGGGTCTTGATAAAACAATAGTATTTTAGAAATGAAGTATTACTTAGTCTTCAATACCATATTAGATGTTGCCTGAAACTATTTTTAATGGGATTAATTTAGATATTGATAGTGTCTTTCAATGGAATATTAGCAAGATGTTGCTAATTGGTCTTGTAAAACCAATGAAGTATCTAATATTAAACTTCTTTTAACAAAGTTAGGTAGCTGAATAGATAGGGTGGGATATTATAAAATCCCCTAGAATTATGAAGATAATTATTGTTACAAGTACATAGTCAATTTATTTAATTTGCATTTTATAATTAATACTCTCAAAAGAGAAGAAAGTAGGATATTAAAAATTAAACAACAAAAACATTTCCTGTTTATTTGAATCAAAGGCAGGTGTATTTGTACCTGTAAAGGAACTTTTACATTCAGTCATATAGGTTTAGAGCTTTTATGTAATGATAAAACTAAACTGCAGAGCTGCTGTTCACTGTTAACTCTGGAGGAGTTTATGGTCAAATTACATTCTGAGACTACTTAGTAACTGTTCACTAGCCAAAGTTTAACCTTGTGGGGCATAGAGTGAGAGATCTGTAACATTTAATAGCATTCCTTCCCATCTACCACATATAGGAGCAGAGCCAGGGCAGAAGAAGGTGTGAAGAGGAGCTATTCTGTTAAACTTTCCTCATTCATCTGTATCATATTTATGAATGGATGTGCTACAAAATCAGAAAGTAGCCCACTTTCTCTGATAAGAATGCTTTAATATTGATCCAAAGTTCTATAAATAACTTGGGGAGAAAAAGTCATTTTCCTATTTAAAATTCAGAATTTTATCAAAATAAATTCACAGATACAAAGCATATAATGTCCAGTTGAGTCCACAATTTAAAAATTAGTTTGAAGAAGGTGAAGCAGTTGAAGAGTTTCCATAATGTTTTCAGAAGTATAAGATAAATTACCTGTTAAACAAAGTTTGATGATCTAGTAAATGATAGACTCCTTCCTTTATCTTTTCCTTTCCTCTTTAATTTTTTCCCCTTTGGTCCCAGTTTTGGTTATTGTCTTGGTTGAGAGAATAGTGGACATGTTTAAAAGATAAAAAAGAAAAAAAAAAGAGGGTGCCTGGGTGGCTCGGTTGAGTGGCCAGCTCTTGATTTCAGCTCACGTCATGATTTCACAGTCAAGAGCTTGAGCCCTGCTTCAGGCTTGTGCTCAGTGTGGAGTCTGCTTCAGATTCTTTCTCCTTCATCCTCTCCCTCTAGCTCATGCTCTCTCTCTCTCTCAAATAAAAATAAATAAATAAATAAATAAATACATACATACATACATAATAAATAAATAAATAAAATCCTTAAAAAATAATTTTTAAAAATGGATCCATCTTTTGTTGGAAAGGATCAATGATTAAAAGTTTGAAAAAAAAGAATAAAGTTATACATAAAATCAGGAATAGTGATTCATTGTTGAGATTGTATGAGAGGAAAAATAAAGATTGGGTCCTAAAGAAAACAATTTCCTCATTTTCTCAATTATACATCTTTTCAGTTATTCAATAAACATTTGTTGACCACAACTCTATGGCCTACTTTGAGCTAACTGCTGAACATATGGAAATGAATAGGTTGGGAGATTATCCAAGGAAGGTGACAAGCCAGTTAATGGTCACCTAGAATTAATTAGTGATTAAAGGTTTATACAGAAGATAGTGGGAGAAGAAACAGAAAATCAAATTTATATGGTCATTACTATCAATACTGTAACATGGAAAATATTTCTTCAAGGTTTTTTTTTAATTATCTTCAAGTTTTTTTTTAAAAATTGCTTTTCTTCCAAATGAAGTACATTCGAACTACAAATTTTTTTTGAAAATCATTTCCCTGCTTTTATAAATATAGTCATTAGAATCATGTTTGAACAATTTAAGGAAGTAAAAAATTGGGCCATAATTTTTAATTTCAAAAGATTTTCTTGTATTCTCTTTCTTTAATCAGTTTTTCTGAAATGGAGTTGAAATCAAAGACGTGTCTCACAGCCCTGAAATATAGTTGTTAGTGGTTAAGCTTTTGGATATTTTGAGATGACTGTGCTGCAACGTTTTAAAGCCATACTTCCTTGAAATGATAATATCCTGTCTGAAAAAGTATGGGAAAATAGATAGTAATTTAATATATAGCTTATGAGAGGGCATATGGAAAACTTATTTATATAGCAAAAGTTAGAGGGATCCAAAATGTCTAAACAGGAAATTGATTATTTACATTTTAGCATATACATCCAAGAGTCTTAGGCAGATTTTATGAAAGATAGGCCATACTAACTTAAAGGGTTTTGAAAAAAAAATTTTATCCTACTATTGGGAAAATGTTTATAAAAGTATATATACTTTTTTCATTTTTGTTAAAATATTTTGTAGATAATATCATTATAAAATGTAATCTCTGAGACTAAATATACGATACATGAGTGAATTCCTATTTTGTTCATAGAACAAGGAAAGCTATTACAAAACATTCCATTTACTTGGGTTCAACCTTAGCCAAAAAGAAACATAAAATTTCAAAAAGAATTTACAATTTTGCCAAAACACAGTCCATTATTTAGGGCATGCCTTATTGAACAACAGGGAAAGAGTTTCTCCTTACAGACTAAAGATTTTCTGAATGTATCCTAGACACCTTACAAAATGATAAGTGAGATGATTTCTTAGTTTGACAGGATATTATAGACAGTGAGTGCCAAACTACTCTGAGGTTACTGTACCTCTTTATTAACTATATCCTTAGTAAGACAACCCTGTTATGGGACTTAGTAAGACAACATGAAGGCCTTCTGTAAGCTACAGAGGGATCCTCAATAGCCTTCTCCTCTAGATATCCCAAACTAAAAAAAGCCATTTTGTCTGTACATAAGCAACCTGGAAAAGCTTTGGGGTTTTGACTCATCTTTATGGGACTTTTTTTTCAAAGAAGTTATTTGCTATAACTTCCTTCTTAATTGGTTACAAAGGCTTAAACCCCTGAGGGCAATGGTTGTTACTCAAAAGCTGTTGGTAAAGGGCACCTGAGTGGCTCAGTCAGTTGAGTGTCTGACTCTTGATTTTGGCTAAGGTCATGACTTCAGGGTTACGGATCTAGCCCTGCATCTGGCTGTGAGCTCAGCACAAAGTCTACTTGCTCCTCCCCCTGCGGTCTGTCTCTCTCTCTAGTTCTACAATAAATAAATAAAATCTTAAAAACAAAACAAAACAAAATAAAACCTGTTGGTGCTTCTGCTGAATTAATTCAAACCTCACTGCTTGATTAATGGTTCCTTATCCATTACGGCCACAACTACTGATTAAGAACATATGACACTTTCCAATGGGACAATTCACCTCTCTTGAGATTCCATTAATCTCTCCCTCCCAACATAACTTTTGTCCCTATAAAACCCTGAATCTTGCTGCTCTTCTATCTCTCCTAGAAGGAGAAACTCAAAATTGTCTTACCTTTGTTATGGAAATTTTTTATGGGTGACTCATTCTTATGGGTGACTACCATTGAGAAACCTACCAAATACTACTGGTTGAGGGATCATATCTCAAAACTAAAACTGAAGGTTTTTATTTTTTTTAAGATTTTATTTATCTGATAGTGACAGAGATAGCAGGAGAGGATAAGCAGGGAGGAGAGGGAGAAGCCGGATCCTTACTGAGTCGGGAGCCTACCATGGGGCTCAATCTCAGGACCTTGGGACCATGACCTGAGCCCAAGCAGATGTGTAATTGACTGAGCCACCCAGGCACCCCTAAAACTAAAGGTTTTAAGCAGGATATGGTATCATTAACTTATGCTCTTCTTTAGACTATAGACCACTTCTTGAGGTAAAATCATACAAATACAAAAATCAAAATGGAAACACCACATTGTTAATAATACCATGCCCTACCATTGTTAGTGATAGATCTATTAATGATACCACTAAAGAACTGTGCTCTAGAAGGAATATAGATCAGTCTCAACATGGCATGATTGGTGATGGATGATGCATTGCTCGAGATTTCTTATTGGCTAACCTTGGTAACATCTGTGCCATGGACATTTACTCAGAGCATAGTTTAAGCCTTCCCCTACTTTTTTTTTCCACTTTGAATCTTTCCAGTTTCCTGCTTGTCTTTAGGTCTTTGCAAATGCAAGCGAGGCTGATGTCTTAGTCATTTTGGGTTACTATCAGAAAGTATCATATACTGGATGGCTCATAACTGACATTTATTTTTCACAGTTCTGGAAGGTAGAAGTCCAAGATCAGGGTTCCAACAGTCAGATTGTGGTGAGGGCTCTCTTATTGGATACAGGCTGCTGACTGCTGGTTGTGCCCTCACATGGTGGAAGTAGAGAGCTAGCGCTCCCTGAACCTTTTTAAAGAGGGCACTGATCTAATTCATGCGAACTAAGTTCATGATCTAAACATGTACCTCCCAAAGGACCCATCTCCAAATCCATCACCTTGGGATTAGGCTTCAATATATGAATGGGGCAGGCAGTGGGCAGCAACAGACATTCAGTCCACAACAAGTGGCTATACTAAGCTCCAAATAAATGGTCTCTATTCTCATTTGGGTGATCTCTGTTTATTTCCACAAAACTAAATGTTCAATGTCACCTAATAAATTTAATGACAACTGTTCCATTTTATTTTTCTGTATTTTAAAATTTTGCATATAAAATATATGTACTTATTAATAAAATATCAGAATTCTTTTAAATGAAGAATATACATATACAACATACAATTTGAGGGGGAGTTGTATTTCAGTGAGAACAAAACAGGATTGAGATCATCGTGTCCTTGCAGCTAGGGTAAGTGCAAGAAACTTTGTAATGTTATTTTTTTAAATACATTTCAAGCAAAACAAGGAAACTGCATTACACAGGAATCAGGAGAGAAGATTCAAGTCAAGAAACAATGCCAAGTCAAAAGCTGAATTTGAGAAAACAGGAGAGGTGTGGTTCAGAGGCCAAATGATATAGGGTTGTCAAAGTCAGAAGGGCACCTTAAATGCATATTCTTGGTTACATTCAGCTATCCAACATTATCCTTGATAATTTAGAATATAGCCTGATTTGTTTTTCTGAGAAGATTGTTGAAATATAGTTTTAGTGACCAGGATCTAAATTAACAATTCAACCAGATTCCAGTATACCAGTGTGATCAAACAAAACTTCTATCATTGAATTATAGACATTTAATTGCAGGGGAATTTTCTCTGAAAGAAAGTTGTATGTGTATATTGTACAGATATAACCTATATTGTGAAGTCACTTAGTATTCATTTATTCATATATTCTAACATTCATATATGTGTATATACATATATTTGTATATGTACAAAGTATTTCTACTAAATATATTTTCTAAGAGTAAATGTATAGGTACCTTTTGTTTACTGCATGTTGGTAGGTATTTAAAAAATATTTTCCCCCAAATATATATAATTTGGAGACAGCTTGCATGTTTTATAGACAATTTTATTTATCTTAACCCTGATCAATAAACATAGAATTGCACTGGCATCTAAAAGTGAAATGGGTATAGCAAAAGGAATGATTTAGTTTTAGAAAAGAACCAGATGTAGTATATGGAAGGATCATTGGAAATTAGTCCATGTTTATTAAGAACTGCTACTCTCTAAATCACAAAAGAAATATGAAGAATTAAGGAAATAGATTAATAATAGTGCAAAAATGTCTGTCAGCTAATAATTTGCCATTTCTAATTTCATTTCCTAGTACATGACATGAAATGTTCAGTCTCCAGTCAGCAGGTGAGAATTGTTATCTGAGAGTAAAATTTTCTTTTCCCATCCTATTGTTAAGTGATAATTAGTCTTTTAAATCCAGATGGATACCTAAAAATATGATCTTTGATACCTTTTCTCAAATCATGGGGATATAAATCTTTATTGTGAAAGAGAAAACCCACAGGTATTTATTACTAATTCTTGTGAAGTACTTTAAATAAAACAGAAATACTTTCCATAATCCCTCACATATAACCCACTTACTTACTTGTCTAGTTAAAAAATACATAAGTGAGGTAGGAACTGGTATTAAGTGGAATTTAAATGAGTGTCAGTATTTTGTAGGGAATGAAAATAATTTTCTCTCTACTTTTCTTTGTTCTTGGATGAGACTCCCATGTACTAAAAGACAGATTCTCAGGAGCAAAACAAACTGAAGTTTAATAACATGCATACCTCTTGTACACATGGGATTTACCCAGGAAAACTGAATAGCTCCCCAAAATGTCCCAAACCATCACCTTAAATACCACTGCCAGCTAAAGATAATAGAAGATGTTGAGGGGGACAGTGTAGGGTGGGGAGGGGAAGGAGAAGCGAGTTATGGGAGGTTACAAAGGTAAGCACAGTAAACAAAGGTGGATTGTTATTCAGTTTTAATAATGCCTTCTCCAGGGAGAAGAGTTTCTAGAGATCAGGTCATCTTCCTTTTCTGGATACAGAGATGGAGGCATCCTCACAAATGGAGAGTTCCCTTATAAATATAAATATAAATGTAAAGGCTACAAAAGGACAACTTCTCCTTTTTCAGAGCTTCTCTAGTGTTGTCTATTGTTTCTTAATAGTAATCAGTTCAAAATAATCCTTATGCCCAAAAGGCATATTTTGGGGTGAAATATTCTGTCCCATTTAATTTGGAGAATTAAGGAAAATTGCCATAATTCAGTTATTCTGATCTTTGTTAGATACCCTCCATGTATTCCAGAATTCGTGAATTCATTGTAATATGTATCCCTTAGTAAAATGAAGATGTGGACTTATTAATTTTATTTAATATTCTAGATATAATGATGGTCATTGTGTGATGAGAGTGAAAATAAGGTAATATGCCTTCCCACTTATAAAGCCAATAGGGCAATTCTTTTTAGTAACAGATTGGCGTTCTAACACTCGACTCTCTTCAGAATACTCTCTTGGTAATCAAAGGAATATCCATTGAAGAAGTAGGTTGTTTATAAAACCATATAGAGACTTTAGTATATCTATACCCCCAAAATAAGGTCAGTACTCTTGATGGTCGATTCCACTACCACTTACAAAAACAAGCATTTATTTTTCCAGGCAATGGAGCCCAATCAGTGTGCATTGTATGAGAGGCCGCCATTTCTTCAGGGAGTCTCGAAATTACCACCTTCCTTGGAATGTCACTTGACTTAGATATCAGGTTGCTTTTATAGCACCCCTGTGGCTGGCTCTTCATTTGTTTGAATGTAAAGCAATGTTAACGTTGCCCCAGGGATCCATAGAGAATAGCGCAATATTTATCACACTTCAGTGTGCATACAAATCCACTGGAGATCTTGTTAAAATGCAGATACTGATGCAGTGGGTGTGGAGTGGGACATGAAATTCCAAATATGGAAACAAACCCCTATGTGATTTCCATCTTGCTGGTTCTTGAACCACTCCTTCTGTAGCAAAATAGTTAAACTCCTAGGAAGCAACGCTCTATTTTCAACCCCAGTTTATTGGACATCGCTCTTGGCTCTGAGTCCAGGTCCCCTACCATTTCTTCTGTGGCCCTGCGGGCCCTTCGGGATGCTGTTGCCCAGATGTTACAGTTTGCTTTTCATGCCACAGAGAGAACTGACCCTGCTCCTTCCGGTTCTCCTCCTCCAGCTGGGGGTGCAGGACAGGGAGAAGTGTGTCTACTCAGGACCCTTCTTTCCACTCTCCCTTCCTCTTCAAGTCTTCTACTTTGTTCTTTCCCCCAACTGTCTCCCACCATCATCTCCCACCTTCTCCTACTCCTCCGCCCTTCTGTTTCCTCTCCAGCTTTCCTCTCAGCTCTTCTCTGTCCTTCCCCTGACACTCCTTCCAATCACTTCTTTCACCTTTTTCTTACTTGGTGTCTCTGATTTTCTCCTCCTTCCTTCTCCTCCTTTGCCTTCTCTTCCACTTCTAGACACACACCCTCCAGGAACTGCTTTCACTCACAATATGCTGCAGAGGTTGTTGGTATTCAAAACACACTCACACATTCGCACATACCCATGCACACTCACACACACACCACACCACACACTCACAAATGTACACATACCCACATTCACACATACTCCTCATGTACTCACACACATACTCAAATATACACTTTCATAACACTCACAAACACACATACACATATTCATGTGCACCCACACATACACACTCACAAACATATGCACACACATACACTCACACATTTACATATATAAACACACATACACTCATTCACTTACACTCACACCACTCACACTCACAATACACTCAGACAGTCACGTACTTGTGTACACACACCACACACATACACACACAGTTCTTTAACTCTTACTGGAAATCTGCTTGGGCAGTTTGTATAACATCTGCAAAAGACCATTCATAATTTATTCCACCCAACAGAGACAACTACTGATTAACTAATGTTATCCTGGATTGCCTACTTTCAATTTCTTTATAAACTAATTTAACATTCACTTTCTGTTGTGTCATTTGCTTCTAGGTTCTAGGAGACTATTTGAATTTAGTCCATTCCATTAACCAAATTTCTTTTTCAGTGTGAATGCAATGATTTGCCAATGTTTTTTTTTTTAAATGTATCATACATTTAAGTAATGTAGATTTATGAAAAGCACCTGCCAGATTTACTCAAGTCCTGGGTTGACTGTATTTATTCTTCAATTTTTCTTGCTTTCTCCCATCTGGAAATGTATCTCATATGCTCTCACTACGCCCCTTTCCATTAACTTTTCTGGGGTTCCTTTCCACTTAATTTTTTTTTAGTTTATACCTTTTTCTCCTTGCCCTTCCTCTTCCATCTGTAGTTTTTATTTGAAGTAAGCCCTAGAAGCTGCTCATACTGAAGCTAGCTTAAACTCTGACCCACAATATGGTGTTGCAATAACAGTGGGAGCCACAGTCTTCTGATGCCAGCAGATGCAATGAAGTCAACAGGGCGCTGGTCCTGCTAATTTGCATTTTATTCATGTTTACACACAGTGCTGTTCTTGTTTTGTTTCTAATTGCCTCTTCACTAATTATAGT
The DNA here is from genome assembly GCF_053574225.1 of Canis aureus. Classification (NCBI taxonomy): domain Eukaryota; kingdom Metazoa; phylum Chordata; class Mammalia; order Carnivora; family Canidae; genus Canis; species Canis aureus. The sequence continues at coordinate 7,094,143 of NC_135611.1, read as the reverse complement.
GTCCTGTAAGCTCTGTTACTTAATTGTCAAAGGTTAGATTGACTAGTTTTTCAACAAATTCTCAAGTGTTAATGTTGAATTCAGTTTTATGGCTAAAATTTCTATTTCCATATATTTTAAATTTGATTTACATTAACTTGTTTTAAAACCAGCAACACAATGATAATAAATTGTTTTGACTGTGACATCATAATAACAACATAATAATTTTGATCACTTTCTCAACTGGTAAGTGGACATTTGCATATAATAATCTAATTGAATAATTTCATCCAACAGTACTGGTCCAAATCCCCAATAGTGGAAGAGTAAAGTTTATTGGATGACAAATTGAGTAACATAAATATTTGAACTGATTATCCATGCAAGTAAGTCAATAATTCAACTTCTGATGACTAACAAAGGTAAGGAGAAAACATTCTACTTTGCTTCCTTGACATAGAATTAGGTGAAACATCTTTGCTTTTTAAAGTATGTTCAAAATAAGCTTCTAAAAAATAAAACTTCAATTAAAAAGTCTGTTCTCTCTCATTTTTATCAATGAAAATACATTTCTCATATCCTAAGTCAATGAGGATCTCTAAGTAAAATCTAGGTTTCATGTCTTTATTTCAGAAAATAGTGTTCGGGGGTATTTTTTCTATAGCTGTGAAGTCTTTATGAAGACCCATAGATAAAAACAATAGATTTTTGTATATTTTTTTCTTCATTTGTCAAGCTCATTGAATTCTTGGAAAGTTGTTTATGTAACAACAGTGAAAAAACTAAGCTTATCATTAAATGGAGTCAAGTTTTAAATCCATGTAATTATTAATATGTTTTTAACCAAATTTAATTCCTAGAGGCACAATGAGTGATGTGTAATTACATTTTTCTGTGGTGTCAGACAGATCTGGTATCTTTGCCATTAACTACTAACACTAGTAGCAATTCTCAAATATACAAATAAAAATGCTCCCACAAATTCCTAAAATTCTCCTGGGATTCAATCCATGGCACATGAAAAATGACTTTAGTAGATGATTTCCTCTTCCTTAAAACTTTTTCATTTCTTGGCCTTTAAGCACCAAACTTTAAAAATTTTCACCCTATCTTTTTGGCTGCAATTTCCATCTTCTTTGCTAGTTCTCTTTCTAGAACTTTCCATGTTGAAATGTTCCAAGTCTCAGGCATGGCACTATTCTCTTTATTTATATCTATGTATATTTTGTTTTACATATATGCATCTCCAGCTTCTTTCTCTTCTCAGCACTTTCAGTTCTTATGATCCTGTGCATGTTTCATATCTCAGTTTAAATGTTGATGGACATCTTCAGCTTAATATACTCAAACAGATTGAAAAAAAATTTCCAAGCCTGCCTGTCCCTTAGTCTTCTCCATGTCTGCAAATGCCATTACCATTTATGGGGTGGCTCTGTCCAAAAATACTCAGAAAGATTCTTAGCTTCCCTTGTATCCTTAGACAACTTCCTATTTAGTTCATATTACCATTCTTGTTCTTGAAGATTAAAATTGTCGTATACAAACAATGATTATATTTTAATCACACAAACTATGCCATTTTACTCTTTTTCTCAAAAATTTCTGAAGGCTTCTATTCACAATCGAAGTATTTAATTTCTTAACCGTAAGCAGTAAAGTTCAATGATATCTGTCTTGCACCTGTCACCATGGATCATGGCCACCTCCCTCAGTCAACTCCATCCAAGCCATTTTGAAACTTTTTGAAATATGACAAAATATTTTCTGCCTCAGAATCTTTGAAATTGATATTTTCTAATCTGAGGACTCATTTCCAATAGGTTATATTATAGTTCAGGGGTATCATTCAAATTTCTACTCCCATCACACCTGTCCACAGAGCCTTTTCTTCATTATCTTATCCAAATTGCTGTACCTTCTCACTCAATATCCCTTTGTCATATTTTATAAACAGATTTCCTATAACCTAATATAAAAATGTATTTATTTAAATATATTTAGTATCCATATCCCCCACTAGAATATGAACCATGTAAGTGATGGGGTTCCATATATCCTGCTCACCATTCTCTCTCAGGCTTCTAGAATATTTTCTTGTACATAATAAACACATAATGATAAAACGTTCTGAATGAATAAATGCAGGTATGTAAAAATGACATCTTATTTATAAAGTTAAATTTTATAAATAATGAATTAATGTAAAAATAAGACAGAAAATATCAGGAGAAAATGGGTTTGGAGCATGAATTACCCAAAGACAAAATTTTGATACTATGACCTCATTTATTATTTACCTTTATTCCCTGTTTCAGGGAAACAGTGAATAAGTAAAACTGTGGATGATGCCTTATAATTTCAGCACATCAATATCAACCCAACTATAATGTGCACACAATGCTGACCCTCAGTAAGCCCTCACCTTTGTGGTTTTAATCGTTAGAATATGGCAAAGATAATGGTATAGCCAATCCCTCCATTTGACTGAGTTTATCACAAGAAGGATGGGATAATACTTGCTCTATTAGATTACATTATATGGCATAGGTAATACTATGCTACTACCACAATTATCAAACTTGAGAGAGCCACATGGCCAGGGACTGGGGGTGCCCTGTAGGAGCTGGAGAAAATACTCAGCTAACTGCATGCAAGAAAAAGAGGACCTCGATTCTACAATGCAAGGATGGCTGCTAACATCCCTGACAGCTTGGAAAGAACCTGAAGTTGCAGAAAGGTTTTCTGACAGGTCTATAGCTTGCTTACAGCCCTGATAAATCCTGAACAGAAAACATACCTAAGTCATGGCCAGACTTCTTAACTACAGAGTCTCTGACATAATAGATGTGTGTGTGGTTTCAAGCTACAATGTTTGTGATTCTTATGCAGCAAAATGAAGCTAGTATAGCAATGCTGATAACTATTTTGTAATGTATATACTTTTAAAGATATTAAACCCAGGAAAACAAGAACAAAAACTTTCACACAATAAAATCTTGATTGTAAATTATTGTTCAGAAATGTCAAAGTCTGTGTGGAATGACTGGAAGCACCTGGAAAAGAAATAAGATTTCTTTCTTCTCTGTTGGATTAAAAAATTAGATCATAGCATAGCCAGAGGCATTTGTGCAAATTCATGACAATGTATATTTCTCTATGGTTATATGGATGTTTCTTTGGGATCAGATTAGGTCACAGGACATGTAAGGTGTTTGTTTGTCAAAAATACCTCATCTTTAAATTTTTTGCAGGAATGAAAATAAGAGCTGACTGAATTTTTCAACAGTTATACTGCAATTTTAGACATCTAAATTCTCTTCTGCTTCAGGCAGTGACAGTATAAATTCTGGAATTTGAAGAATATTTGAGAGAAGGCTTTGTATTTTATTCTGCTATTCTTTTTAAATTAATCTTGCCAACAGTCAATGACAACCATGCAACCACAATATTTATAAGCACCTATGCACTATAGCAACGGTGACTTTGTGCTAGGCTGCAGTAACATTGTGCCATTGTATGATCTTTAGATTTATTGTAATATTTCCTGAGAAACCCTTGGTAAACCCAAACCTACATCTTCTGACCTATTAGCTATTAAGCATATAATAGTGTAGATATGTCAGGAATACTGTTAGGTGTATGCCATACATAAAAAGACACTATGGGAGACTTTTTAATTAAAAATGTCAATTCCATAGTGTTATTAAAACACTGAAATAAGATAAGAACTCTACAATCACTTTCAAAACCCAGACTAAAGATAATTATTGCAAATTAGAATATGTAACTTGAACTCCATGACAGTCAAGAAAATAAAATGGAAATAATGAGTTGCATAGCATCCATTTTTAATAAAAAAGAGACATATCATGTAGTTCAGCAGGTGTAAAGCTTATATTTTTTTAAATAAAACATGCTATTAAGTTTAAGAACTTTTAGGCAGTCTGGGTAGCTCAGAAGTTTAGTGTCGCCTTCAGCTTAGGGCGTGATCAGGGAACCAGGGATCAAGTCCCACGTTGGGTTCTCTGCATAGAGCCTGCTTCTCCTTCTGCCTCTCTCTCTCTCTCTCTCTCTCTGTCTTTCATGAATAAATAAATAAAATCTATAAATAAGTAAATAAATAAAGAAATTTAAGAACTTTTAATAGTAAAACTGATTTTTCCAGATTTATGATTAGTCATATCCTATTTTATTCCTAAAACTGTACAGCCACAATAGGGAATCATTGGAAAATACTCATTTTCATATAATTTGCAATCTAATCTTTCAGGAACATTTAGGAAATGCTTTCTATATTTGCTGTGGGTCTGGGGATGTTGCTGTTGAAAACCAACATTGTTTAGGTGGGGTCGTGTATCTTACATCACGATGAAATAGACTGAAATCAACACACGAGCAGTGGAAAAATACTACAAGTTTAGATAATGATGTTGGTGCAGGAAGCACACATACCAGGATAGATGATAAAGCATCTCTGGGGTGATGTGAAGGAGGCAGAAACTGGCAAAAACTGGTGGGTGGAATATTCAAATCAGAGGAAATCTTAGCTGTGAATGCCATGATAAATTTAAAAAAGGTATTTTGTTTAAGAGAACGGCAAGGTTTGGAGAGCTTGAACAGTGAAAGTAAAGGCGGAGTGGTAGGATATGAAGATCGGAGGCAATCAGAGTCCAGATCACATGGACATGGAGGCATTTGAAGAGTTACAGCAGAAACATAAAATCATCTGATTTGTGTACTATGCACAAAAACTTCTGCTGCTTTGTGAATCGTCTATGGTAGGGAAGCAGTGTTGCCAGCTAAGGGATTATTGTATTAGTCAATGCAAGAGGCCAGGTTCCTGGTAATAGAAGAGCTGCTATGCTGCCAGATTTGGGGTGTGTTTTAAAAGTAGAACAGGCAATATTTGCTGACTGGTTGATCATAGAACATATGTGAGAAGAAGTAGTGAAACATTCTCTTGTCTTCTCTTGTAACTCCCAGGGTTTTGGCCCTGATGAAGTAGATGAACAGCACTGTCATTACGTAAATAGGGAAGATGGTAGGAGAAGCAAAAGTTTTGTTTTGTGCTCCATGATTTTGAAATACCCACAGTTCAAGCTGGTTGGTAGTTCAGGTTGGTTACTGTTTTCCTTCTACTTGGTCTATGATTTACTGAAGGAGGAAGGCTGAAGTTTCCAAGTAGCTGTCGACAAGATTTCTTCCTTTTCCCCTTTGGTTTCTGTCATTTAACTATGATTTATCCTGGTGTATATTTTTAAAAATTTATGTTTCTTTTTCTTGCAGTTCTCTGAGTTTCTTGAATCTGTGGTTTGATATTATTCATTGTTTATGAAAAATTATTTACTCTTCATATATTTTTTCTATACTCTTTTTCTTTCTCCTTTCATTTTTTGTCCAGTTACACATATTGTTTCTCATTGTCCCATAGTTCATGGATGCTGTATTTGTTTGTTTGCTTCACTCCTTTTTCTTTCTGTTTTTCACACTTACTATTTTTCTTAACAGACTACTCTTGGTGCTATTGGGTGATGATGTGCCTGTCCAAGGCATTCTTCATCTGCTTGTTTTTATGCTAAGCTTCTTGTGGTTTGGCTTTTTAACAATTTGCATCGATCTACCAGATTTTCTCATCTCTTCATGCACATTTGTCTCTCTCTATTTTTTTTTTCTGGGATCTCGCCCCATTTGTCTCTTACCTTTAAGATGTTTTAACATATTGAAGCATTTTTAAATGTTCTGATAGTTCTAACATTTAGGTTATCTCTGTGTGCTGTTTTAATCTGACACTTTTGAGGCAATTTATTATGCAGCAATAAAATAGTCTGCTTCCATTGATTGTTTTGTTTCTTGATAACGTTTTTTTTTTTATAGCTTGCTTTCTATGGGGTGCATCATTTCTGATTGAGTGCTAGACATTGTTTACAGAACAGTGATGACTGAGGTGAATAATGGAATGAGAATGCATTTTCTTCTGTTTGGCTGGTGAAATGGAAGAGTGAATCAATCTAAGCAGTGGTTAGGCTGGGTGTGGCTCCGTTATTATCACGGTTACCTTCAGCAAACCTTGGTTTCAAATGCCTCTAATTTTATGTTATACCTACTATAGAATCTGATGTGCAAAAGATCTTTTTCTTTGTAATTCAGCTACTGACTTCCCTTGTACTTATACCTCAGATGTGGTTTCTTTCTACTCTTTTGTCTCCTTCGTGTGACAAATTGCAATCGTTCACTGCCTAGTGGTTGCATACTAGGTGGGAAAGCCCAGTTTACTCTCTGTTGTTGTAGTCTAATGGTGTCAATGTTTTCTGGACTCATGTTTCTTGTTCTCCATGCTCATGAGTTTCTGGTTTTCCTGATTTTTGCATCCTTTCTCCCCATGGTAACCATGTCTTGTCTTATAAATTTGATGAATCTTGTGTGAGAGACCACAGATTGTCCTTTCCCTAGAGGTAGGAGCCCTATTATATCATCAGATTAGGATTAGTATGGACTCCACATTCTCTTGTCTTCTCCTCCCGTGGTAAGTATTTTTCTTTCTTTTTCTTCTAGTCACAGTGGTTCTTCACCTGTGCCCTGGGGATGGCAGGATTACTAACTTCTCTCTCAGTGGCATAAGCCTTTGTTCTGTTTGGGAGAAGGTTTTGGTGGGGTTTTGAAAATACAATTGACAGCTGCTTCTCTGTTGCTCTGCCACAGATGACCAGGGATCATGCCTCATCTCTTTTGGAATTGGCCTGTTTTTACATACTCACTAATTGGTTCCATTGAGACCACAATGGTTCTAGAAAAGTTATTATTTTGTAATTTATTTGCTTTTTTGTACTCAAGGTAAGAGCAAAGTATTAGCCAGCTCTTAATACCCTAGGAAGGGGATTTTACCAAAATACCTTTGAAACATCAGCAAAGACATGTCCAGGGAATAGAGTGGTGGTCTCCAGCAGCTGGGAGGAGGCCGAGATGGGAAGCTGCTGTTTGACAGATAAAATGTTTCCATTATGCAAACTGAGTAAGTTCTAGAAATCTGCTGTACAACATAGTGCCTATAATTAATAACATTGGATTGTGCACTCCAAATTTTTTAAGAGAGTAGATCTCATGTTAAGTGTTTTTACCACAATTAAAAATAAAGGAAGAAAATGTAGACTTCTGAGGTTATAATCAGCTGTTCTCCACAGAATTATTCTTGGACTCCATTCTCAATACTTCTTGCCACTGGATTAAACTTTGCCATAAATCCATTGTGGCTTTGTAAATATTCTTCATGTAAGCCAAAAAAATCTTGTCTAATTAGCAGTGGAAGATACAATCCAGAGGTCAAGAAACGTTTAATATTTGAGAAGTAATGGTATATATTTTTGCCTACTCTGTCATTTAATCTGTAACATAATGCCTTGAGTTAGCTTTTCATTTATACCACAATAGAAAGCCAGGACTCAGAATTGGAATTTGTGCTCATAGCCATCACATTATACTTCATCTATGTCCTAACAGTAACTTCAAGGCAGTGTAAGTAAGCTAAGAAGCACAATACACCTACCATTTTTGTCATTTACTTTCACTAGAAAAGTGAAAGGAGTTAAAATGATTTCCCTAGCTGAAGCTGCCAATTAACCACTAAGAAGAGAAGATCCTAAGAGTCTATGATAAGCCTTAAAACTCAAAGGCTGATGTTGTCTCCTGAAGTATGGAGAAGTTGGGTAATTTTAAAGTCTAAATTTAGAAGCTTAGCTCTGAGAATCTCAGCTCTGGCTTCATAATTAAATGATAATAAGTGATAATAAGAATATATATATCTGTTTATTAATCATGACATGGGACTTAGGAGATATAGAAGTAATTGCTTCCAATATAAGATTAGGCATCAGTTGTATAGCAGAAAGAAAGAAAAGCATTTTTCCAGCAGTAGTTTTTCACTGTAATAGTCTGAAAATAAAATACCCCTTGCAAGAAAGATTTATTAGTATAAAGAAAAAGGATATATTATAACTGACTGAAAGAATTAAAAAGTATACCAGCTAATTGCTAGAGAAAATGTATAGATTCATACTGAACCAGCATTAGAAAGTTTGAAATAAATATTTCATTTAGAAGTTTGATTTAAATTGCTACATCATGAAAATGTGATGAAAAGCATTTAATATAAGTATATACATAATATATAATCTATAATACAAATATCTATATTTCATAGCAAAAGTAACCAAACCAATTATGCATCTTAGAAGGCCTCCAACAATTAGGTCAACATAGTTTCCACTATATGAGTAGCCACAAAAAGTCAAGTGAGAAGACTAATGAGGCATATGTTTGAAAGGGCGCATAAATCATGTGCTTTAAGAAAACTTTTTATAAGGAAGAGATAATTACAAAATCTGTGAATGTTATCAGATATAAGCTTTTCTCATCAAATTTGAGTACCTGGATTATCAAGAAAAACTGAACAGCAGAAGTATGGATGTGGAGAACATATGATAAACTTCTTTTTAAATCCATAGGGGTGTGTTTCCTGAAATACATGAGTGGAGATGTCCAATGATCAACTAGAAATACTATAGAACATAGATATGCAAATATATATGAACGTTTTCAATATAAAAGTGGTTCCGAATTTATATTTGAATGATTTACATCATGAATTAGAATAATATCCAATAGAATGTGTTAAGTGATGAAAGAAAAAGACTAGAAACTGGATAAATGTAAATATTTAAGATATAAGAAAGAAAAGCTCAGCAAATGTCATAGATAAAATATGGGCCATGTACTTGAGGAACAATATTAAACAAAATGTCACAGAAACCTCTTAAGACAGAAGACAGAAGCCATAGATGGGGGTAAAGCCTTTGAATACATGGAGGATTTGAAATGTGTCTGCCATCATTGATAACTTCCCCATGATGGATTCCAAGAGTAGTAAAGACACAGGATGGGAAACCTGCATGTAAAAATGTGGAGGCAGAGGAGAACAATGAAAATACACTGGCTGTAAGACAGGAAGTATTTAAAAATAATTTCCATCTGATTAGGAAATAAATTTATTTTTATTTTTTAAGATTTTATTTATTTATTTATTTATTTATTTATTTATTTATTTATTTGAGAGAGAGAGAAAGACAGCACAAGCGGGGGGAGGAGTAAAGGGAGAGGGAGAAGTAGGCTCCCCCTGAGCAGGAAGCCCCATGTGGGGCTGGATCCCAGGACCCTGAGATCATGACCTGAGTCCAAGGCAGACGCTTAACTGACTAAGCCACCCAGGCACCCAGAAATAAATTTAAAATAAGAAATAGTGAGACGCAAAATTGGTTGGCATTTTATCGGCTATCACAATGGGTTATAAAGGCTCCATAATGAAAACATTGATTGTAGCAGTCTAACGGACATATGGAACAGAATAGAGTCTATAAACAGAAACAAACCTTCAATTTATGATTAATGTGGCATGGCAAATCAATGTAGGAAAGCTATGCCTGTGATATAAGAAGTTGGCACAACTGAGTAAGCATCTTGGTAAAAAAAATTTGGATCCGCACTTTACACTATACAACAAGAACAATTATAGATGAACCAAATGTTTCAATGGAAAATGAGAAAGTGAAAGAATAAGAGGAAAATACAGTAGGGTTTTTTTTTATGTGCACTTTTTTAATTGTGGGAGAATACTGAAGTGTTGTTAGTTTGTCAGAAATTAGGGAAAAATTGCTTCCACTACACATGTGCATGCACACACACAATTATGAAGGAAGTATAAATAAAAATTAAAATCTGGGAAGATATTTACAACCAGTAACATATTATATTTTTCTTGTAAGAAGCTCTGTGAAATGAATACCAAAAAAAGACCTAAAATGAAATGGAAAGATTAACTAATTCTTTACAGGCAAACCCCACCAAACCCAAAAAAACCCACAGATGTTTTACTTAAACATATGAAAAATGTGCAAACTCCTTTAAGTAAGGTAAAATAAAATAATTTAAATAAAATGATTAAAATTCGGGGGTGCCTCAGCTGTTTAGCGCCTGCCTTCAGCCCAGGGCCTGATCCTGGAGACCCAGGATTGAGTCCCACGTCAGGCTCTCAGCATGGAGCCTGCTTCTCCCTCTGTCTCTGTCTCTGTCTCTGTCTCTGTCTCTGTCTCTGTCTGTCTGTGTGTGTGTGCGTGTTTCTCATGAATAAATAAATATATATTTTTAAAAAGGTTAAAATTCCATGAAGATCCTATCCAAAAGTTTGAATACAGTTGATGTTGGTAAGACCTGACTTAAGCAGGGATTTATTTGCATTACTGATTCAGCGTAAATAATCCCACTGGAAGGAGAATTTAGAATATTTACAAAAATTATGAATGCAGATTTGTGTTTCTCTTTCAGCACAAATTTCAGCACATTATTGAAATCCAAATAATGAGAACAAGACAGAAAATTCTGCCCCCTGTCCTCTCTTCCAGCAATATTGGCCCCCTTTCTGACACATCTATGCAGGCAGTTCCTGCTAAGGGGTTACCCATGAGTTGTCATTCAGGCCATTTCTCATACTATGAATGTTCTCCCAAATATTCCTAAATAAAATTCTTCCCTCCTTCAGGTTTTTGTTCACGTGTGACTGAGCCATGCCCTGACCCTATTAGCACATTTATATGGCAAAATGATCCTTGGTGGAATCTCTTTACTTATCGAATAAAGAGAGAAATTAATTCCATCAGTGAAAAATTAAGGCAAAATAAGTATCTGAGAATAGATCTGTTTAAATTGAACCAGAGGAGGATTTTTCAGAGAAGCTTTTGGTGTTCTTAAAGAAGATCTTCAGTAAAGTTAATGGAGCATTGCAGACTTCCCTGAATTCATGATAGAAGTCATATTCTACAAGCTATAGTTGAAACTGCTTTTCATTTCTTAATGAGGAGAGTGCTCTGTAAAACTTTTTTCTCACTGGGTTTTGTTTTTCTACATTATTGACTTTTCATTGTATTTAAATAGCAAGACATGACAGGTACTGGATGCCCGGGTGGTAGTATATATATTTGGTGTAAAGAATAAATGACTTTTGGAACCCCAATATACAACATTTTAACAAATGTTAAAATACCTCATTGCTTTAAGAAACAGAAATCTTATATTACCAGAAAAATCAAACTAGTTTAGGGTCTGAAATATTTCTCAACAAATACACCACAATGCACATAATAGTTGAAGCACCTTTTCTCTTTTGTACTGTGGAATCACTGGCAAATTGCACACTGTGGCATTTAAACTCTACCAGAAAAGCTTTCAGTGATAGTTACAACTTTTGAAGACTATATCTAAAATAACTTTTCCTTTGACCAGCAAATAACCCTTAGTACCTAACACTGTACCCAGGAAGAAGACAAAGCCAGAATATTCTTGCAATTGCTTTGCAGCAGCCATGTTATAAGTGAAAGACCACCACCACCATCATCACCACCACCACAAGGTAAATGTCTTAGAGTACTTTCCAGTGAGTTTTTGCCATGAAGGAAAATATCTTACCTTTCTTCTTATTTTGCTTTCATTAATTGTAAAGTTACACTGACATAGAGATGGGAATATCTCAGAGAAATCAAGAATACTTAAAATATTTTGTTAAATTTCACTCTTAGAAGGAGCAGACCAACATAAAAACACAATTAAAATTTTGAGGTGAAAATACTGGAATTCTACAAGATAAAGACAGTCTTTGTATAAATATAAATTCAAAATATCATTAATGCAGTGGTGATAATTATTGCTTGGCAATGAATTAAGTACAGACCAGAGTCAGTTTACCAGGGTCATCTTGCTAGATGAAGATGGTTGGAAAATACCTACATGTGCCTCAGGTTTTCTGTGTGTGAACTGGACCATCTACCACTTTGTTATTTTTTTTTAACATTAAATTTTTTTCATCAAAAAAAAGAAGCAGGCTAAGGTAATATTTTTATCATGTTTTCTGTAAAAGGAACATAGTATTTTTTATTAGTAAAAAAACATAATCAAAAATTGTATCAGTTGGAAGGCTATCATCAAAAAGAGCCTCTTTCTGAAACTGGACTATTGCATGTGGAAAATCTATTACCTCCTATAAAAACCTGTGCAAGATAAAACAAGAGACCAGCTGTGTAACTGTACGATTCTCTTTCTGGATCTTTGTGATCCCTTCATTTTTCACTTTTACTCTGCCTTGCATTTTATGTGTCTCTGTCCCCAGATATACAATGGCTGCATGTTTGCTGGTATTTGTTTCCTAAGCATAAATTCCATAGAAAATCTAATGGATCTTGTTGAAATATATCTATACCTATATCTATCTATATCTATATCTATATCTATATATCTATATCTATATCTATATCTATATCTATATCTATATATCTATTCAGCAAAAGGCACTGCTAAGAGAATAAAAGGACACAGATTGAGAGAAAATATTTGCAAAAGATATATCCAATAAAGAACTGTTGAGACGCCTGAGTGGCTCAGTGGTTTAGTGCCTGCCTTCGGCCTAGGGTGTGATCTTGCAGTCCTGGGATGGAGTCCTACATTGGGCTCCCTGCATGGAGCCTGCTTCTCCTTCTGCCTGTCTCTCTCTCTCTCTCTCTCTGTTTCTCTGTGTATCTCATGAATAAATAAATAAAATCTTAAAAAAAAAAACAACTGTTATCCAAAATATACAAGAATCCTTAAAATTCAACTGTAATAAAACAGCAACCCAATTAAAACATGGGCCAAAGGCTTTAACAAACGCCTCAGCAAAGAAGATATACAGGTGGAAAATAAGCATGTGAAAAGATGCCCCACATCATATAGCATCAGGGAAATGCAAATTAAAATGGTGAGAACACTACTACATACCTATTAGAATGCTACAAATCTGGAATACTGTCAACATCAAATGCTGGCAAGAATGTGGAGCAAATAACTTTCATTCATTGCTGGTAGAAATGTTGAATGGAAGAGCCACTTTGAAAGACAGTTTGGCAGTTTCTTAACAAAACTAAACATATTCTTACCATACGGTCCTGCACTTGTGTTTCTTGGTAATTACCCAAAGGAATCGAAAACATGGCCATACAAAAGCCTGTACAGGCTTCTTTACAGCAGCTTTATTTACAGTTGCCAAAATCGGGAAGCAATCAAAACGTCCTTCAGTAGCTAAATGGATAAACTGCAGAATAATCAGACAAACAGAACATTATTCAGGACTAGAAAGAAAGAAAATATCAAGCCATGAAAAGACATGGAGGAACCTTAAATGCATATTACTAGTTGAAAGAAACTAGTCCGGAAAAGCAGTATAGCATGTTTTCAACTATGTGACAGTCTGACGAAGACAAAATTATGGAGACATGGAAAAGATCAGTGTCATGATCTCATGATCTTTGCCTAAACCCACAGAACACACCTCGAAGGTGACCTGTAACGTAAACTTGTCTTTGGGGATGGTGGTGTGGCAGTGTAAGTTTATCAGTTGTCACAACTGTACCAGTCTGGAAGGAGATCTAATGTTGACAGTGACAGTGTGGGGCCAGGAGTCACATGCTAAATGTCTGCTCCTTCCTCTCTCTTTTGTTATAAACTTAAAGCTGCTAAAAACAATAGATACAATCTAAGATAGAAAAGAAAAATGAACAGCCAGATTTGGGGAACAAAGAAAGAATTCCAAATTTAGTATTAAATGGAGAGGCTAAACAGCAGGTCAGGAAAAGCTGAATGTTAAATGAATGGATAGAAAATAGAGCTAAATTATTTACTCAGAGAAACTTACAAAGAAAAATGGTACACACAAAAACCAACAAATAAAACCCCTAGAGGAGGAGAGGTTTTAAGATTTGTCCAATCAGAAGCTAAGAAGAAAGAAGAAAGCAGATAGAGGGTAGTAGTATTTGAATAGATAAGAACTAAGAAGTTGCATAAAGTAAGGAAAGGCAGGATTTGCTCAACAAGAACACATCATACCAAGCAGGTTCATATAAAGGAGGTCACCATTTATAACTCCTCATATATGTGTACATAGAATATATTTCATAATAATAAATTTTACATACATTAAATACATGTTACATATTAATATATACATATAATTGAATAAATAAATTAATAAAAAGGAAAAAAGCATAAAACATGTTTATTTGTGGTAAACATATAGTTAATAATTAAATTGATATTATAATATGATCTAATAATGCAGAGGAATACTTAATAAATGCAATGATAGTAATGGCAGGTAATATTTATGAGATTGTGCCTACTAGGCACACTGTGTAAAGCTTTCAACATGTATTGTCTCTTTTATTTCCCCTCATAATCCTATTTTAGAAAAGATATTTCTTGATGTTCCATGGTCGTATAGGCATCAAATCTCAGGGCTATTCAATTCCCAAGAGTCTAGGTTCAATAATTGAACTTAATTCTTTTTGGCTATTTTTAATCTTTTATTTCAAATGCTCCCATATCTAATTGTTTTAAGAAGTAGAGGGATAATTAAATAACAGCACTCTAGTTTTGCAAGTTTATTTTTGCTCCAGATACCCTCAAAGTATGAAAAGTATATGAAAATAATTTGTTTCCTTGAGTAAATCTTCTGAACTGTATATATCATATGTATCTGGTATTTTTCCCCCTCATTTCTGGTAGTTAGCCATAATTTTTGCTATCACTATTTGTCTTTATAGAAGGAAATTTCTATCTGGATCTCCGCTGATTAAAATTCATGTGTGTTTTTGGAATTACAAGGGAGTCGGGGGAATGAGCCTGTGGGACATACAGGCACAATTAGCAACTTCAGTAGAAAATTCGGTCTGAATTTGAGTTATCCCTTTCTCTTGAAACTTCTACCTTCATCTTGGCATTCCTTTTCTGGTCGACATGCCCCCCCATGCTACAGTCAGTGTGACATCTAGGGATATCTGTAGTTTCTGGTTTATTGCCACATCTTTGCTTTGGTTATTATTTTTACTAAATTTAGCTCACTGGCTACAAAATCAACCACACAGTTGTTTGTCTGGTTGTTTCTTTGCTTCTTTCTTTCTATCTCCTCCCCAGAAGTTTCAACCTGAAGGTTGTTTCTTTATGTTAATTAGTGAGACATCTAGAACAGACAACTAATGATCATGATGATCTGTGTTGTCCCTCCTTTAGTCATTTATTAACTGGATGTCATGTGTTGTGCAAACGGACTTCAGATATATTTGCTGCTTTCCTTGGGCTTCCTGTATATGCAGTTGTCTTCTGCGATAAAGAAAGATACATCATCATTTAGGTTCTTCAAAAGCATTTTGGTTTCCCTCTTCAAACGGTGCATGGTGCCAGACACCTGGGGGGGTGTACCGGTAGCCAGAATCCTCCCTCAAATTAATCCAAATTTCACTGCAATGTATGTGGTAAATGATCTTCTTGATATGTGGTGGGGATCTATATTCTATTTTAATCAAATGTGGAATTTTTTATAGTTTAATTACTGTCTCCCTGTGGTTTTGAGAGAAGAGTAAGCTATTTTTAATTTTAACTTGTGCAGATTTTACAAGAAGCGAATGATATTAATTTAGATCAATGAAATTGATGGCCTAGTAAAAGAGCAGGTCTAAAAAAAAAAAAGCCAACAGAACAAAAACAAAAACAACAAATTATTCCATTCATTTGCCACTCCTAAAAAGAAAAGTAAGCATTTTAAGCTAATGTTCATTTTCTTTCCTATCCTTCTCTTACACTACGACTGTGTATGTTTTAGTGTAACCATCTGTTTTAGAACCCATTTGAGTCCACATGACACCTATTACTTAGATTTATAAGACAGGTAATATTTAGCCAAATTAGCAATCAGAATGCCTGAATGTTTTAACATCATTTATAATTAACTGGTGGGTGTAATAACAAATAGAAACAGCAGCTGCAACAAAACTCCGATTAGGCAGTCAAAATGGGAATAATTCAAATTTATGGAAGGCCCCAAACTCATCTTCAAGCATGGAATAACATCTCAGTAATAATTCACCCTGTCCACTGTGCACCAACATCCTGAGCCAGTTAGAGAATACTTTCAGAAAATGAGGCCTCATTCCAAATCAACCTCAATCATTCTTTGAACCTCAGGATGAGATCTAATCTGAAAGTTGTATTTAGCCCTAGATGCACAAATTATTTGCAGTGGCCAAGAATATGGAATCTAGGAAATAATTTAGATTATTCAAGAATAACCTCTGAAACTTCTGTTGGGTGCATCATATCCAATCCACACTGCCTATGAGTAGATTAATGTTTCAGACTAAGTGGGGAGAGGTATTATTTTACTAAAAGAATTTCACATGCTCTGGAGAGATCATTTTAAAGGGACAGATACTAGTAGCTCCTGCTTCTATAGTATTTATTACATACTAGACACTGCTATAAAAACTTTGCATAAAATAACTTTTCTGTATCTACAGCTCTATTAGGTGTTTTATTATTTCTCTCCTTTTACAAATGATGATATTGAGACACAGAAAACATGAGAAGCTTGCTCAGGATGGAACATTAACTACAAGCTAGAGCTGAGTTTCAAAATCAGGTTGTCTGTTTCAAGACTTTATGCCCAACCACGGTGATATCCTGCCTTTCTACAATAGACAAACCCACATTCTCGGTAAATGAAAGGTGAAGCTAACTAACCAATTAACTAACAAAGTAAATTTTTAAAGAACCCTCAAGAAATCAATATATACATAGAATATTTTAATAGAATGAATAGTCTAAATCAAATCTGAAAATAAAATAATACTCAAAAAAGAAATTTCAGGGAAAAAATGAGAAACATCAATTCAGATGCTAGAGATGTTTAAACAATAACAGAAATGTAGCCACTTTATGTCAATAGGGAAGAAGAAAAGATTCTGATGATTGCTGCTTCTTGCCATATTATAGAAGATGTCCTAATTAGTACAGTAAGAAAAAATATGTAAATAGCCATATAAGGAGTTTAAAGCAGATGTAGAACTGACTTTTTTTAGCAGCTAAGATAATATTGTAAGTAAAATATAAAATTACGTATATAATTAAAATTATTATCTATATTTACCCATACTTCTAAATACCAGTTAATATGAAAATACATATCTACATTAAACTGTTTGTAAAACATATGTAGACATACCAAGAACTAAAAATTGTAAAACCAGGCAATCTTGAAAAAGACAATGACATAGCATTTCTTCTATCAGAAAATAATTTATTATAAAGCTATAGAATTTATTATAGTGTGATGATGACACAGTTTAGAGAAATAGCCCAATGATACAGAATAGTGAGTATAGGATTGTCTGTTATAATATTGTGACACTACAGTACAGTGGAGAACCTATAGTCATTTTTAGAAATGGTGCTAATTCAATTGGCCACACAGAGATAAATAAATAAATCTTAATTCCTACTGCATGCCTTACAAACTAATTGTGGGTGGATTATAAATCTAACGGGAAAAGTAAAAGAATAAATAAATAAATAAATAAATAAATAAATAAATAAATAAATACATAAATTTTATATAGTTTATTTAATAATATTTTGTAGTTAACTTTTTATTCCTATTCTCTGCTTCTCACTGGATAATTCTGATTGCACTATCTTTAAGTTAACTAATTTTTTTCTTATGCAGGCTCCATTTTTATTGAGTGTCTTGAATGGAATTTTATTTCATTTATTATATCGTAGAGCTGCAGAATTCTATCTGGTTCTTTTAATAATTTTTAAGGTATGAAAGAAATTATTATTATAGTATCAGCCATGCATCGAGAAAATTCCAAGGAAAACCTATGGAGAGTCAAATGTAGTGAATGACTCAAGTGGATGACAAAAATTGTGTGAGAACGTGAGTGAACAAATGCATCACTGCATAACTGATTTGAAGAGTGAGGACTCCGGTATGCTTCTCCACTATTCAAACTCTGGGCAGCACTTTACGATTATTGGGAGCAGGTGTAGAGTGGGGTGATTGTTCATTTTATATTTCAAATCCAAAGTAATCTAATCGTACAAAAAGCATATAACATTTTTTACTCAAAAGGGAGAACAGCAGTAAATGAACAGACAGGTATATTCTCTCGTGATGTAAAATGGTGCTGCACTGCACCTTTATCGCGTCCCTAACTGGAATGTCCACCTTGTCTCCCAAGACATGCTAAAGGCAATCCTTCAGCCTGATTCGGAAGGGCTCTGGAGGGTAACTGAAATCCACATAGAGAATAAATAGCGCCAGTGTAGTGGCTGCAGAGGTATCATGAAAGACAATATAAATACGTTTTTGTTTGTAACTTTATGTTCTATTATCTATTTATGATTAATTCTAAACCTATGCTAAAAGGCTTCTAACATATATACAAGTGTAATTTGTATGACGGCAATAATACAAAGGAGGAGGTAGGATGTATATGGGAGAACATTTCTGGAGAGTATTGAAGTTAATATTATTTTGAACTAGATTGTTTTAAATTGAGATTCACTTTTAGTTTTTTAACAATTACTAAATGGTAACATTATGTAGTGTATGTTACATATGTATTATATATTAGATATGTGTATATACAGGCAGCATTAGGTAGTATATATTATATATTATATATATGTGTATATATATGGATTATATATTGTATATGTCTATGTGTATATGGGTGTATACATATATACACTTACTCTCCTTGTGGAAGAAAGATATAATTAGAATATATTATATTATAATTAGAATATAATGTAAATGCAATGACAGACGTATAAATGGGGTTCTCTGTGAGTCCTGAGTCTGGGGTGAACAGAGATCAGTGTTGAGAAGGTGATGGCTGACCAGAATCCTAGTCAGATGGGGGCAGAGCACTACAGAATAAGCCATAACACAGAAGAAAAAATTAACAAGAAGATTACATGCAGAGTAAAGCAGTTGGGAGCTCATTAAACATAGACAGTAAAGCTCAGAGGGGTTGTAAATAAGACTGAGGAAAAATAAAAGGATAACATTATTTTAAGGAAGAGAACAATGATCTTACTTTGATAGAAATTAAATTTTTTTTCAACTATACATTGCTGTGTAAAAAGTGAAGAAGAGCTATATGACATGAAAATCACATTCAGGACAGAAGGAGCAATAGTGAAGGTGGGGGATTGGATAAATGGTAAGAATATTCCAGAAAATAGAAATGATGGTGTAAGCAAGGGCATTACTTGTAGGAAGCAGAAAGTCATAGGACAAAGAAAAATAAACAGTAAAATGAAAAGAAAATTATGGAGGATAAACACAGGTAGAAAAAAAATCAAAGAAAAGTGCAAACTTTCCATGTGAGAATCTCACCAAATAGACAGTAACAGTTGTACCTGAGAAGGGAAGTTAGGGTTCCAATCCTTCTGTTTTTTTTAATAGTCATCCAGCAAGCTCCCCAAAAGCAGTACTGATAGATGCTATAGGTTGGATGAGCTCTACCCTCTCTCTCTATTCAAGTTAAGATGCTCTAGTTTCACAGGATACAACCCAACTAGACAAGCTTTATTTCATTGCTTAAATGCACCTGTGCTAAGAGTAGCCCTCATGCTATCTGGAGAAATAGCTTAGGATTAACTCTAAAGCAATACTTGGCATCTCACTTTTGGATAATTTTATTTTGAATTAAAAATCTTAAAATAGTGTTATTTATACATGTCTATTTAGAGGCCTACTTTCTTAACACATGTTTGGAATATGCATAATTCTTTTCGCTTTTAGAAAGACAAAAAATAAGATGATAGTCTATTTGATAGATCACATTTCATGATTAAAATAGTTTAGCTTAAAAATAGAAAAAAATGGCTCTACTACTAAAATGAAATTTATCTAAATGCCATGACATTCTCCAGAGGCACCACTGCTCACTCTATGCTTCGTTAAAAAAAAAAATCAGGGATCCCTGGGTGGCGCAGCGGTTTGGCGCCTGCCTTTGGCCCAGGGCGCGATCCTGGAGACCCGGGATCGATTCCCACGTCAGGCTCCCGGTGCATGGAGCCTGCTTCTCTCTCTGCCTGTGTCTCTGCCTCTCTTTCTCTCTCTGTAACTATCATAAATAAATAAAAATTAAAAAAAAATTTATTAAAAAAAAATCATATGTCTGTATGTATATGTATACAAACACAATATAAACATATAAAACCCACATGAGCATATAAACATATAAAATATAATATACAAACAATAAATGTTTATAGACAATATAAGCATACATATATTAATATAGAAATAATATACACATACTTTATAAATATACACATACATTTATAGATAAATAGTATGTGAAACATATTTTCACTTCTATATTTTTTTCCTCGTGAAGTGAAGAGAAGTGACCAAGTCAGGAAGCTTTTATACCTTGTAGACAAGGAAACAATACATTTGTGAAGTATAGACAAGATAGAGAAGTTTATGGCTTGGGGTAGTAAATTAGTGAAGAAGGAGCAATGTGTGTTTACACAGCCTTCTCAGCTCTCAGCTCCCTGCCCCTGGTGATAAGCATGTGTACCTCCTGGTCCGGGAGAGGGTACCTTTCACATGGGAGATTCATTCCCTGCTTATGAGGGGGGCAAATAAGAGTTCTTTTTGCACTGGCTGTTCTTAAGTAACTCAAATTTAAAATAATCAATATGCCCAAGTGGTATCTTTTGGGGCAGTCCTCCCCGAGCTCCATCAGTAACAATGAGCTTCGTGCACCTAATGGTTTAGGTGGTTCTTTGAGCCGTGAAGCTATCGGAAGTATTATTCAGCATTGCTCGGGAGCCTTACACGTAAGAGAGTTTGTGATATTCAGGAAGCAAGAGAGCTGAGGCAGGAATGATGAGGAAATGCATGGGATTCATACCAGCCTGTGTCTTCCTCCCAGTTATCCCTAGAGATATTGTGACAGATAATAATGAGTTTACCAGGGAAAGATAAATGTTCTTCCAGCCAGTCTTATTTTTGTATTATCAGGCAGGGTTAATGCCAGCAACATGAAACACTTGAAGGAAGCTGAGAGGGGTGAGTTCTGGATATAAGAAAGAAAGAAGAAAGAAAGAAAGAAAGAAAGAAAGAAAGAAAGAAAGAAAGAAAGAAAGAAAGAAAGAAAGAAAAAGAAAGAAAGAAAGGAAGGAAGGAAGGAAGGAAGGAAGGAAGGAAGGAAGGAAGGAAGGAAGAGAGAGAGAGAGAGAAAGAGAAAGAGAGAAAGAGAAAGAGAAAGAGAAAGAGAAAGAGAAAGAGAAAGAGAAAGAGAGAAAGAGCAAGAGCATACTATCTGTACACCAATTGAATTTTACTTTTCTAAAAACTAAGTTGAACATCTTGGCAAATTATAAATTAAAATCATCCATTGCATTTGTCATTAGGAACTCAGATGATTTTTTTGAAGTAGTAATGCTCTCCCATCTATATGTACAGTAGTTATATAATAAAGAGAATGTATACATGTGCATATATGTGTGTATATATATATATATATATATATACATATATATTTGAACCTTACATTGTTATTGGATTTAGGTAAATCTGCTTGTGATTGTCTCTCAGCATCCTCACTGACATTGTCTGACAGGGTTTGTAATTCTTGCCACATACTTTGGAAATAGACCTTCTTAGGGCATTTCAGGTGGCATATTTGGGACAGTAAACTTAGTCCCTTGGTAATTATCGTAGATTCTGTTCCCTAAAGGCAGAGCATAACAAATCTTTTCCTTTTCCTTATCCTAAAACATTTCAAGTAAAATAACTGTGAGGCTATATCCACGTTTAGCAGGTGGGTACGCTCGGTTTACATGATCAAAAATCCTGTAGCTGCAACCCTCAGCCTAAATAAATGGTGGTATTATGTCATCTAGATGTTCTACAAAGGCTGAAACCAGCTGGGACTCATCGCAGAGCCAGGCACCTGCAACCTCTACTTTTTGTGTTTTCTCATAATTTGCTAGCATGTGTTCAGCAAGTATAATGCACAATGTCACATGAGGCAGAGTTGGCCTAAAAATCCCTCATTAACCAACACTTGAATTAGTAACTAGAGTGTCTGTGGCATAGCACATCCTACATTTTGTGATTATACTTTTGATTTCACTTAAATGGAGAGTATACTTTTTTTCTCAAAGAGAGTATTTTTTTAAAAGATGGATTTAATCTGTTGTAAGAATATGGAAATAGTGTGATGGATTCAGTATTTTGACTTTCTAGACCATCTTTTGAATGTTTATTTTCCTTTTTGTTAAAGATTCATCTTCCTAGCATAAGGACAAGGTAACTCAATTTGACTGTATAACTGCTTTAACGGATTCTCATCTGGAAAGTATCCATCAGAATGCTTGGGATTTGCTTCAGGAAGGGTGAATAGTGGGGTGGAGAGTTTATTCCAAGTTGCATCAAAGGTCATTTTTGCATGTGAAGCAGAATATTGCAGCTTTGTCATCCTTAGAATATTACAGTTCACTTTGCTATGGGAATTGTTATTGCTATAAAAATTGGATGCAAAAAGTGATATGAAAGTTTGGCTGCAATTTTTTTTGACAACCTGCCAACGAATAATGCATTACTTGACATGAAGATGAGAGTGTATTCACTTCTTGTGTAGAAGTGCTTGACATTTGGTCAACACTAACATCCAATTATTTTATTGGGTTTTTGTTATAACACATTTTCAGCATATATTTTCAATTTGTGGAAAAACAATATCAAAAAGTATTCAAAGGTCATGAACCACTATATCAATACCCTAAAGTGGAATGTATTTGTAGTTAATGCTGTTATTATGCATTTTTGAAGAAAATTTAGATTCATTTACTTTGACTATAAGATTGATACTGATGAGCTCACTGATACTCTCGCTAAGGTTTATAAATAGCATTTTTGTAAAATGCCAAAACCTTATTTCCAAGTTATTTGAATATGCATGGTTTAATACCTCCAAAAATATCATGATTATGAGCTTCATTGTGTTATATTACTCATTAAATATAGATATTTTATTATAGTATATTATAAAATAAAAAATAAACCAAGTAATCCATAGTCATTTGCTGAATATTTCATGTTTTCCATTTTTATTGATTTTTAGCTTTAATTCCAGTATAGTCAATATACAGTGTTAAGTTAGTTTCAGATGTGCAATATAGTGATTCAACACTTCCATATATCACCTGATGCTCATCACAAGTGCACTCCTTCATCCCCGTCATATATTTCTCCTATCGCCCCCCCACCTCCCCTTCCAAATTTTTAACATTCAATATGAGATATTTTGAAATAAGATGAGTTTCTTGAAATATAGAGCAGTCAAGTCTTAAAAAATAAGTTGCTAGTAGTTCATAGAAATGGCTATATCATTCCCTTAAACAGTGAAGTAGTAACAGAAATTCAATAACATCGTTGCCCTCTGGAAGATCAGGAATAATTTAAAATATCCCATAAGAACTTACACCATTTGTATTTTATGCCTAGAAAAATCTTAAGGATTTATGTCCTGTATATAGAGCCCTAAGCAGCATAAGAAACACAGAAATGGGAAAACAAAACCAGATGAAGCAACTTAGTAACACCCTCTCATCAAATTACAGAATTTTTATTGTGGTCTGGCATCTCTATCATATCTGCTATGGATTTGTAGTTGCTCCTTTTTACAAAGTAAGAACCTATGTTCTCAGTTCCTATACTTCTATATAAAGCAATAGATCTTTAAAAGAACAATAGAATTCTATATATCGGCCAGATTCAGAAAGCTTCCAACGGTTTCATAGTTCCAACTTCATTTTATGCATTAATACATCACAATGGCAATGTAAAGAATATCAAATGCCAATGTGGGGTAAATATTATAGAGTTGTGCATATATATATATATATATATATATATATGAAGAAGCTTCTATTGGTAATGCTATGAATTGCTCTGCAGTTGGTAGAACAGACACAAAAAGAGATAATAATAGAACATCTGAGCAAATGCCATATGGGCACTGGAAGAGGGACAAGTACTAATGCCGTGGGATTAAGCAAGATCACGCATTTCAAAAAGAACAAACTGAAATAGTGTGGACTGTGCAGGAATTACTTCAGCTAGTCCTATCATCTAAATGAATCTTTAAATATGCTAGCTTAGCAGATTTGAAATTATATATAGGACAATTATAATACGCTTGTTAAAATAAAAACATCATCAACACCAGTTTTTACTTGCCCCTTTGCAAAAGCATAAACCTCATTCACAATATTTTAAATTGCAATGTAAACATACAATAGCTATTAAGGACAATTATTGTAATAATAATATAGGTTGTAGATGGTTTCCAATAGTAACAAAACAAGATTTTTTCCTTAACTATGGTAGAATGATCACCTATGAGAAATTTCCAAAAGTCAAACACAAAACCAAAAAAAATCTATCAGATTGCTGATAGATTTTAATATTCCCTTTCCTCCAGAATGAATGTCTCTTACTATTAGAATTGTTTTCTAGAATGTAGGAAAAAATATGCTGATATATCAAGGGCGTTAGGGATGCCTCAAAGGAAAATAAATATATAATTAAGGTCATAGAAAATTTTCTCTGAACTCAAACATGTTATTTTCCTTTGTCAAATCTAAGCCTTGATTTACAATTTATGAAGGTTTTTAAATATCATCAGAGTCGTCATCATGATTCAGTTGAGAAACTTAATATTTCCTTATTTATAGACTAATGTTTCTGTTAATGACATTTGTTCTACTTTTTTCTCCACTTGATCGCATCACTTTCAGATGTACTGCCTGGCAGGTTGACATCACTGTATTTTTTAAAAAATCTATTAATTTCAGCATATATGTAGATTTCTCTGCAGTGGCAAGAGAGTGTCCAGGGTGATTCTCCGTAATGTTTACCCAGATTCTCCCAGCGGTGGTGTCCTGCTAACCCCAGCACAGTGCCACAAGAGAATCAAGCACTGATTCAGTTTTGCTCATTCAGATTTCACTGGCTCCATGAGCTCGTTATAGAGCCACTGTTCCCTGCCTTCTCTTCCCTCCCTGGAAAGCATGAATATGATCTCTGTCTCTCTGATTTTATCATGTCAAGAAAGTTATATAAATAGAATTTAACGGAATTTAACTTTTTGCAGTCGGCTTTTTTCACTTGGTATAAAGTCTTTGAGATCAGTAGGTTGTTGGGTGCATCAAAAGCCCCTTCTTTATTTGGCTGGATGGTAGTACATGGTATTACATGCCTCAGTCTATTCAGGCATGCTTCAGTTGAAAGACATCTGAGCTGGCTCCCATTTGTGCTATTACAAATAAAACTTTGACACATCTTTGATTTTCTTGGCCTGTGGATTGTTATTTCATGTTCAAGTGTTTAGAGATAGTGCTGTTGTTTTCTTTTTTTTTTTTTTAAAGATTTTATCTATTTATTCATGAAAGACACAGAAAGGCAGAGACATAGACAAAGGGAGAAGCAAGCTCCCAGTGGGGAGCCCGCTGCGCGACTCGATCCCAGAACTCCAGGATCACAATCTGAGCCCAAGGTCAGACACAACCGGTGAACCACCCAGGTGCCCTTAGTTCTGTTGTTTTCTTGTTACTGACCTATAATTTTATTCCGTGTGAGAAGAAAATATTTTGTATGATTTCAATTCCTTTAAATTCTCAGTTTGTTTACTGAACCAAGTTATAGTTTATAATATGGAATGATCTATGTGTTCTTGAAAAAAGAAAAGGTGCATTATGCTATTGGTAGGTAAAGGATTCTGTGGATGCATCTATTGGATCTGATTGGTTGATTAAACCATTCAGGTGTTCTATATTATTTTTGATTTTGACCAAGGGTGTAGAAGCCCCCAAATCTATCATCATGGATATGTCTATTTCTCCTCTTAGCTCTATCAGTGTTTACCTCATCTATTATGAAATGCTACTCTGAGATGTATGGACTTAGGATCATTGTATCTGCTGGATTGATCCTTTTATTGTTATTCAGTGTTCATCTTTGTCTCTATTAATATTCCTTGCTCCTAATCTACTTTATCTGACACTCATAGAGCCACTTCAATGGTATTATTTTCTTAAAGTGATGTTTTCATGGCATATTTTCCCCATCCTTTTACTTTCAGTTTATGTAAGTTATTATATTTGAGGTCAATTTCTTTCAGACAGCATATAGTTGGACCATATATACACATGTATACACATATATATACATATACATGAATATATATATTCATTTTACTCTGCTAATCCCTGACATAGAAATAGAGAATGACGTCCAAGACCACCTGTGTCAGCCCCCAGCTATTTTACTATTTCAATCGGAGACATCAGACGTGTGATTTAGTAAGTTTTCAGATGATTCCAGCCCTCAGCTTTCAAGCCAAACAGGCTGATGCTGACGAGAACAGACTGGAGATGCTCTTCCCATCCTCTTTCACAGAAACTATAAAACGGTGAATATGGTTGATTTAAGCTGCTTTGCACGGGGGATAATTGTTTTGTCAACAACGGGTACTTTCTTTTGCTATATGAACAAAACAGCAAATTTTGAAGGAAAGAAGACAGCACAAAAGTACATACGTTATGCGCTTCCATTTGTATTGGTTTTAGAGAAGGTAAAACTGACCTATGGTGATAGAAATCAAAATAGCAGTTAACTTACGGGCTATGGGGAAGAGAAGTACAAGAAGGAGGTTATAAAATATTTTCTTTTTTATCTATACTTGACTTGCATGGTAGTTCAATACCTGTGTTCCTTTCATTAAGAAATACTCAGAAATATCCTCGGGACTCTCTATATATTTATAATAATTGAATAATAAAAATTTACCAGTAATAAACAGGTAAAAACAAATATCAAAGTAAACTACTTCTTGGTGCCTAGACGAATTTATTTATTATTTTACCATTTTATTTTATATTTCTATTACCATGGAAAAAAAGTAACAGAACCTTAAGTGCATGGGTAATCCTTCACTTATGTCAGCTTCTGGCTAGAATTCCATCACTGTGTTCCTTTTCTTAAAACGAGGTCACTTTTCAGCTCTCAACCCCACATCCCATGTGAGTCTGTTCCTGACTGTAAGCAGGAAGGATGATCCCTGGGCCAAATTTGGATCCTAAGAATATCATTTCCTTTGTGCTTACCTGATTTGAACTCTGTGCCTCAACCATGATTTAAAAGTATTGGCCTTCCTCCCAGTCAGCTGACCCCACGTCCCACTCAGTTATTAGCAATCGACTTCTGGGTGTCTTGAGTGCTCTGTGTCCTGTGTCTGAATCTCCTTTTTCGTAATCTCCTAACAGAGATCATAAAGAAAAGCACAAACTATAATTCTGTGCCAGTAAACAGCTTTCTGCGGGCAAAACTGGGTTAAGCATAATCCACGGCCTTACAGTATGCACCAGGCAGCAGATAAAATAATCTCATAACAAAAGGGAAATAGATTATTTTGGTTTAGTTACTTGTTAACAGAGTTCTGGGAAATCCTCACCACATCCCCTCTTTCCCCAAAGAACTCCTACCAGTGACTGAATTCAATAAATTCCCATTTTTTATCTCATGTATTCCAGACACATGCCACCTTATCAATCTCCTTCAACTATGTACGTGGAACACAGCTCCCACCTTTCCAGCTTGGCCTCCCCATGTCTCCACACCTCTTTTATGTTGCCTCACTGTGAAATTCTGACATTTACTGGTTTATGTTGATTTTCCCTGCTTCCTATGAAGAACATGTTTGGCTAATTGCTTAAATCCCGGTGGCTTCACTGTGTACCGTCCTTACTCTTCATTTCACATTCCAACGTATTTCAGGAGATTTCACAGGCGACAAAAGTATCTTTAATGTGCTTTTGTGATACACGCTGTGGCTGAGGCAACACAATCAATAACTCTTTGTGCTCTCAATGCTGTATGTGCACAAGTGAGTGTGGTTGTGAGTGTGGTTTATATCTGTAAGTTATGACAACTCAATTTCTCCCCATTTTCTCTCCTCAGAGTCCCAATTCTCTTGCAGAACAGTCGATTGAGAGCCACGTGTTCCATCCTGATCAAAACCAATGGTTCTCTTGGATCCTGACCCGTTGTTTTAAGACAAGTACGACACATCTTTCTTGCCATAAATAATTCCTCCCTGGGCCTTTCATGCAAATACATGCATGGTATGTCTGCTCTAAAATCCCAGCAGATTTTCTGACATGATCTTTGGCAAATAGTGTTCATGCTGGATGTTAAAAGACCAAGGGCAAAGTAAAATATAGGGTACACAAATTGTACTAGATATAGTTTTCATCTGGAACTTTTTTGAAGAGGCTACAACCTGGCTTTGTGGCTGCCCACTGCTATTCCATGGACCTTTCCAATGAAGCTTGTACTTTATGCTGCTATCCACCAATTTGGAATTTGCCTCTCTGTGTCCTTCCTTTGTCTCTAAAATGCACTTCCTACTCTTATCTTGCTGCACTGACAACAGGGCCCAGAATTGCTGTCTCAGGAGACTTAACTGCAGGCCCTGTCCTCCTGTAAGATAAAGTCCTTCGCGTCTTCTAAGCACCCTCTTTTTAAATAATTAATCTGGGGACACAACATTAACTACAATTATGCAACTGACTATCATAGAAATAAATGCACAGAGGCAGGAATTCACCCCTGGAAAAATAGTTGGAGGCATTTAAAGAGAACGTGATTAAAAGGAAGTTGTACACATTTGGAATACGTGACTTGGTATCAGAATTTGGTCTCGTTTATGACATGCCACCAGATATTAGGAACCTCATATACTCTTGGGTTTTAAAATCTACTCTTCTACAAAGGCAAATATTAAGAATGCCTCACTTAACTTTTCTCCTTCCCTTTTCTTCACGTGTTGTAATTATAACCATTTCCACTGAAAAAATGTAGTTTTGAATGGGGTTACTCTAACCCTCTGTTTCAAAATTATTTCAGGAAAATCCTCACTGAATGAGTTCCAGCAGCAGGTTCTGACTAAGGTAGGTTTTGGGGCCTTGGCTCCTATGTCAGAAGTATTAAATTCCCACCTCGCCTTAATTGACTCTCTTTACTGTCATTCAAATGAAGCACCAGGCTTCAGCCCCCTTCCCCCCTGCCCTGTAGCCTGCCTGGTGCTCCACCTGGAAACTCAGATGCTAGGTGTCACTTCACCTCAATGAACTGCCCTGGGGGGTCCTCTGTGAAAGGAGAAAGCAAAGGATGCCCAATCATACACAATACCTTAGATTCAAAGGGACTTTTAACTGGGAAACAAACTAGGGGTGGTAGAAAGGGAGGTGGGGGGGTGGGGGTGACTGGGTGACGGGCACTGAAGGGGGCACTTGATGGGATGAGCAGTGGGTGTTATTCTATATGTTGGCAAATTGAACACCAATAAAAAATAAATTTATAAAAAAAAGATTCAAAGGGACAAATGTGGCCTCTGTGTCACTACGGAACTGCCCGTGAGAAATCGCATGCACACACACACACACACACACACCAGATTCTCCAGGCTTATTTGAATTCTCTGCTGCACATGTTAACGTGCTGTGTTAGAGGCTTAATGAATGCCAGAACATAAGTCTCCTATTCCCCTGAATGTGAAAGACTTGAGAAACAAGTTGAAGTGGCAAGTCCGTTGTCCCTTCCATTAATATGGTATACTCATCAGTGGCACTTGTGATGAAATGCCTCTGGAGACTGATGTATTTCTGTGGTGACCTTGCCAGCTGGCCCATTTCACAGATGGGCAAGACTGCACATAGAGATGCCGCTTGAATTTCAACCTGTGAATCCAATGGCTAGCACATTATAAAATGGGCATTTCCGTGTTGTTCAGCATTTCCCTAAAAAAGTTAAGAATTTTTGGTTTGAGGAGAATCACCACTACTTTAGAATGGTGTTAATAGTAATGGTAAGTGTTAATAATGAGTTTTAGAACTTTGACATACATGAATTTCTAGCTTATACTGAAGAGCCAGCTCTTAACTATCAGAGAGAATTGTGTGTCATAACAGGGTGAAAGAAACAAAGCACTTCCCTATACTCCAGTGGCTTAAATGATCTCTCTAATGATCCCAGCAATTTATTTCCAAATTATTTTCAAGACAAATATACTCAGGATAATAAAGGAAAGGGGATCACGCTAAATGAGCGTATGACACTTGTAAAATTTATCATAAACCCACGTCCCCATATCTCATAAGAAGTTGTAAATTTGATTAGAATGTTTTGAGGAAAAGCAATATTCTTAAGAAGAGATCAAATTCTGTCTTTTAATGTTACAACTCACTGTGGTAAGCTAAACAGAATATTAGAATATATTCCATTTGCACAAAATGTATTTTGTGAAAGATTATGAAGCAAATCCAATTTCTAACCTTCTAAAGGAAAGAGGGGAAAAACTTACATGCTACATTTCTATCCCTTGCTGTTTTGAAACATGACACAAATTTTGATATCAGCATTTTGAACCTGTTATTTATTACAGCTTCAAGAATGTGCCCTACTGTCTGCCTGCTGTCTAGGACTGAGCCAGTTGATGATGAGGAGTTATGCAATTTAAAATAGCCTGAGGAAGCCTTGTGGCAAAGCTTGCAGTTCATTCTGTGCATATATATTTTTTTTTCTAGTTATATTTTATTTTTGAAAATCTACATTAAAATATAGTTAGATAGAGTTATATTTTGTAGTGAAGCAAAACATCATGATAGCTGCACATGCTATTTAGGATTGAACATTTTCCAGGGTAATGATAGTTATTTTCCTGTCAACTGCCATTCGGCAGGCAAATATTAATCTGAACACTAGCTGCATTCATTGTCTTGAGGTAGGTAAGATTTACAAAACCCTGTAACAATTGCTACTTCAGGAAAAATATCTTCAATATGTGCCTTATGAGTAAAGAAAAGATTGAGGAATGAGCCTATATTTATGGGATGCCTCTTACATGACAGTCACCTTTCTAGGCACTGTCTTGTTATATCACATCTGTCAAGAGAAAATGCTATACATAATCTTACTAAATTTGTCTAGACCCTTTAGTCAAATCCAACTGAAAAAGCTTTTACTAGATTTTTAAAATATCCTGGTTAGTCATTTTTGGTGTCATTGAAGCAAATATAATGCTCCAGAAAGGAAATGAAAATGAGCACACATAAGACTACAGAAAATTAATATTATCTGAATGAAGTATGGCCTTATAAATGCAAATATACTTAAAACTCTCCATGAATATTTTTATTTAGCAAGAACAAAGAGACAAAACACTCTTTCCCACTCGCTCTCTCCAAATTTACTATTTGAATAGAAGTAATTGAGTTGCCTGGGTGGCTCAGTGGTTGAGAATCTGCCTTCGGCTCAGGATGTGATCCTGGAGTTCTGGGATCAAGTCCCACACTGGGCTCCTTGCATGAAGCCTGCTTCTCCCTCTGCCTGTGTCTCTGCCTCTTTCTCTGTGTCTCTCATGAATAAATAAATAAAATCTTTAAAAAATGAATAGAAGTAATAATAATCTGGTTTATGAATTTTCTTATGTTAATATTTTTAAAGTTTAAAATGACATTTGATGGAGATGAAAAAACTAATTGACATCACACTGCACCATCTTTTTCAGGTCAAAATAGTTCATGAGTAAAACGAGTGTGTTGGCCATGTAAATTGAGTAGACATTATGAACCATAAATGCACAGCCTACCACAGAGCTCTTGCTAAGAACAAGTTCTCAGGAAATTGCAGGAACCCAGATAATGCCTTCAAAAGATCTTGATGGAAAACCTAAACAGTTTCCCTTCCTAATAACATGTGGAAGAGGGAAACTTTTTTATACAATCAAACTTATTAGATATGTTAGCTCTTTGTAAAGGTAAGTCACTCTGTAGAATAAAGCCTGAGATTAAAGCAAATAAAAACTTAAATAATAAGTATCCCAGGAAAAATTCCCCATGGTCTACCTACCACAGTGATTAAATTTGTTGTTAATTTTTTTAAATTTTTATTTATTTATGATAGTCACACAGAGAGAGAGAGAGAAAGGCAGAGACATAGGCAGAGGGAGAAGCAGGCTCCATGTACCGGGAGCCTGACGTGGGATTCGATCCCAGGTCTCCAGGATCGCGGCCTGGGCAAAAGGCAGGCGCTAAACCGCTGTGCCACCCAGGGATCCCTGTTGTTAATTTCTACAATGTAGTAGCAAATTACTTGAATAGAAATATTTGTTTTATACATCATGACAATTACTCAAACTCATGTTGATTAAGAAATTAAATATTGTATTATTTTCTGTGAATTTTGGATGCTAAAATATAAAAATCCTTCCTAATTCTTTAATAAATAAGCTATTTGTGTTTGATATCACTTCCATCTATCATGCACTGGCATATAGAGTGATATGAATAATGCAGTGATGCTAGAGAAAATATGTTTTTATGTTTTTGTTTTTAATAATTTTTCCAGACATAAAAAGAAATAATGGTATAAGACTGCATAAGCCAGTAATCAGAGAGTCAGCAGATTTCTCTGGAACACCATGGAAGTTGAAACACAATGGAATGATGTCTTTATAAACCTCAAGGGGATTATAGACCTAGAAGGTGTGGACCTAGAATTCTATCCACAGGCCAAGTATTAATTGTTACAGTCAAATCAATGTGATTTCTTAGAATTGCATTCTTGCCATTAGAATACAGTGAAAGAAAAACTACTAAATGGTTATTATTAGATTTCTTCAATCAGTAGGAAACTTTATAATTAACTTGTGTGCACATTTTATAGAATTCTTAGGTAGGTAGGGTCAGATAACATGTCTGACTCTCTCAGCTCAAGTACTTAATCACATGTAACAGGATTAGACAAATGGACAGGAAGACTGCTCTTAACTGTTAATAGGGTAAACTGTTGTTTAAATTTATTGCCAAGTTTGCCTGAGAAGAGCCATGGGTGGCCACTGCTCAACTAAGAGCTGAAATTGGCCATATTACCCATAATGTGTCATGTGGGCCTTCTGCTGGAAGTTGCAAGCTTACAACAAGCTCCAGAGTTCCAAAACACTTGCATGAGACAGATTCTGCTGGTTTAGTTGTGTAGGTGAGAGACAGATTTCTGGTGCAATTCTACTTTGTCATCTTTCTGGAATCCTCTTTCAAAATGTTTATGTATTTTTGAAGTTCTTGGAATTTTTATAGTTGTATATAATTATCTACTTTATCTACCTGTACAAATATTTTCTCTAATTTTAGATCTCTTCTTTTCTTTCAGCTCCCAGTAGGATATTACTTAAAAAAAAATCCAACAAACTTCTTTTTTTTCTGTCTTTGACCAGCAAAAATTGAGCTCTTCAGAAATACCTTTGACTTTCATTAAGACCATTTTTATTAAAGACTCTCTGTCAGGTATTCTGTAGATAAAAGAGAAGTATCTATAGATCTGTACTACCTAGGAAGCCTTGAAATGGAAGACAGAAGCTGTCTTTTGCTATACTTGGTCAAAATCATTATGTCTCTACCTGCCCCAATTCTTACTGGATAGCCCTCTGAAAATGTGAATTTTTGCAAGTAGGCATTTATTTAGCTAAGGGATATGAAAGGTCATGATGTTCAACCTTTTTACTAAATACCCCTTGGATTCGACCACTGCAAAAAATATTAGAGGATTAAATTGTAATATCTAGACTCATCACTGTTTGGAGCAAGAAAAAAAAGTCAGTTACTATTTATTATATTTACGACTTATCCTGAGCTACTTTTATTTATCTTTGTTGAGGAATCAAGCATTGGTCTCAGATCCAAGAGCAAGAGAAGCAAAGACTGAATTCTAGCTTCTGGACTAAAGTAGGTTAAGGGCTAAGCTTAAATCTCATGTGTATGAAATACGTTTTAATCATTTCCCCTAAATTTTCCTTCTCATTCTTTTCTCTTCTGTCCTCACTTCTGCCACTGAGGTGTGTCCACACTTCCTTATCAACTCTTCACCTTTGATGTTGACATATTTAATAATGATAGCCAACAAGATCTTATCTTTATTTTTCATTTTGACACATTTTATATGTTATTAATTATCTAATTTCATACTAACATTTCCCCCAAATAATTAAAAACGGATACATTTTATTTGATAGATAAGTACTTCTTGGAATATTAACAATGGGTCACAAACTATATAATGTTGCAAAGGTTTTTTTTTTTGTTTTTTAAAGATTTTATTTATTCATGAGAGACACGGGAAGAGGGGCAGAGACCTAGGCAGAGGCAGAAGCAGGTTTCTTGTGGGGAGTCCGATGTGGGTCTTGATCTTAGGACCCCAGGATCACAACCTGAGCCAAAGGCAGAAGCTCAACCACTGAGCCATCCAGGCATCCTGATGCAAAGGTTTTTAAAGAAATCACTTGGGCACTAACCTCCAGGATCTAACTCTTTCATGCATGAAATGGATAACTTGGTAACTATATATAATTAGGAAAGTTTTAGAATACAAAAACAAAATATGTAAGTATTATTGAGCTTAGAAGATGGAGTATCTTGTTTTGGGGTACCACGTGTGGGCAAATACTGGCAGGAAAGAATGAATATGGTAGTGATGATAAGCTAATTTTTGAATAATACTTAAGTATTTTGAATAAATACTTAATACTTTGAATAATACTTACTCCAGGCTTGCTTTCTTTTTTGTTTCTTTTCTTTTTTTCTTTCTTTTTGTTTTTTTTTAAAGGAGGGAGGAGGATGTAGGGAGGGGCAGAGAGAGAAGGAGAGAGAATCTCATGGATCCTCAGGGGGAAATGGGGCCTCAATGTCACAACCCTGAGACAGTGACCTGAGCTGAAATCAAGAGTCTAATGCTTAAGTGATGGAGCCACCCAGCTGCCCCGAATCTCTTTATAAATACAGACTAAAAGACCTAGATGAATCGAATATGACATGATACATCATTGCTCTTTTCTTTCACCTCCAAACCACCACCACTGCAAACTCCAAGCCATCCTCTCCTCCCTCAGCTCCATCAAAAGTAACAGATTGCAGTCTGTACCTTTTAATCAAAGTGTGTAGGTAACACATGGAGCTGAGGAGATAGTAAAGGATTGTACTGAGTAGCCAGTACAGTGGCCAGAATTCCAAAGCAGCCTCTGGACCCAGAGTTCTCCCAAAGATATATCAACCCACAGTTGACCATGGCCACCAGAATGTAGGAAGTCTTTCTGAGATAGTGACAGATTTGGAAGAATTCAGCTCAAACCCTAAGTCTTATGGGCAGCTGACTGCTCAGATCCTCACTGGTCATTTCACAAATCTGATAATAAGTCCATCCCACATTATAGTGGGCCTGCATTGTATGGTCTTGTTTAGTCCCCATGGCAACCCTGGGAGGTAAGTACTCATATAACCTCTTCTACTTTTGCATAGGAGGAAATAAAGGCACAGAAATTTGAACTAGTTGCTCCAGATCAAAGAGTGACTCTCTGAAAGAGCAGGTCTCAGCATCCATACTTCCTTCCTAGCTCTCCATTCTAGTGACTACTGATAAAGATGATCACATAAATTAAAATGTGAAGCAAAAAGTAGGGGAAGCTATAAGTAAAATAACGTATGGATCATAAGAAAAAATATCATTTGGGCAGCCTGGGTGGCTCAGTGGTTTAGCACCTGCCTTCAGTCCAGGGCCTGATCCTGGGGTCCCAGGTTCAAGTCCCACATCCGGCTCCCTGCATGGAGCCTGCTTCTCCCTCTGCCTGTGTCTCTGCCTCTCTCTCTGTCTCTCTCTGTCTCTGCCTCTCATGAATAAATAAATAAGATCTTTTAAAAAATCATTTAATCCTCTTTATTTTTTTAATATTTTTTGTTGTTGTTGTTCATTTATTTGACAGAAAGAGAGAATGAGCATGCACAAGTGGGTTAGAAGTAAGCAGAGAGAGAAACAGGTTACCCATTGAGCTGGAAGTCCCACGTAGGGCACAAGCCCAGGACTCTGGGATGACGACCTGGGCCAAAGGCAAATGCTTAACCAGCTGAGCCAACCAGGCGCCCCTTAATCCTCCTGCTAATATGAATCCAGACTGATAATTTGGGTACTAAATGGAGGAGTCATGGAAGTTAAATCCTACACTATAAAAACAGGGCTTTGTTTCATCAGGCCGTACGATCTATAGGTGTAATATAGCTCATGATTTGGGTTGTAATAATATTTATTTAAATTAAATACAACATCAAGAATGTTGCATATTAGAAGTAGAATTATGGATATTAAAAAAAACAAAAAGCTGGACTTTTCCTCTTACACAGCAATTGACAAGTTTGGACCTCATGACCATTTGGCTTCTCTAAGTGCTAACTACTGTGCTCGAAAGGCGTGAATACTTGGCTCTGAGAGCCGTAGAAGAAATCCAGGTCATCCAACGGAAGATTAATAATTGACTTACCTGAAAAATACCTTCCCGTCAACACCTGGGACAATCCCACTGCTGTATGTCCTCCTTGACTCCTCTCCTGAATCAGTGCTCCAAAGGGGACCATAAAGGAGGGAGGCTGGCAGAAAGAAATGGGTTGGGACCAAGCTGGCAATCCGCTTTGGAGAATTGAATGCCCCGGCATCATTGGAGACATTCATAATTTATCAGTGAAACAGTTCAAGGAAGTAATTAAACTTGAAGGACTTACCTGCTTCCCTTGCCACCCCCCCCACCAGGCCTGAAGTTAAAAGGGATACACCTCAAAAGACAGCATTATAAAATGTGGAGTTGGGAAAACACATAAAATCACGAGAAAGAGGAAGCAAAAATCTAGGTCTCTTTGCTCAGCATTTTCTTTGCCACCGGGAACTGGAGCAGCAGCCCGCTGATTCTCATACTGAAATGATTATGAGGACTCTCTTTCATTATGAGTTTTAAGGGTCTAGGGAAATTCTTTTTTTTTTTTCTCTCCAGGAAAAAAAAAAAAAAAAGTTATTTTATACAAGTTGCTTTGAAAATCATGCTCTTTCTAATACAAAAAATCATTTCCAGATTCCAAGATTCCTCTGATTAATTTCTAAAACACCACAGGTCTCCTTGCCTCAGGAAAAAAATGGAAATTTCAAATGTTTTTTTAAAAAGCATATTTATCTTATGGAATGGTCTTTGGCGCAGTGCTGGGCCCGTGGAGAACACTTAGGCTTGTTCACAATTACCCAGTAACTTCTTTTTAATGGAACCCCCTTACTGGACATTTCTGTCACTGTCTTGAAGAATTGATGGGAAGTCATATTAAGATGACCAGGTAAGCCTGTTGTGCTTGTCAGCTTTCTGAAGGTCACTTTGTCCAAGCTCTGCACTTTATCCTGAAGAAATGAAGGTGACACGATTTACCCAAGCACATAGCTAGTGAGTACAGAGCTGTTAATTCTGCCCTTCTGGCTTCCAGCACCATTTATCATTTCCAGGCATCCTCTTCAAATGAATGGGAAAGCACGCAGGATCCTATATGGAGTGAAATCTTCATACAATTATGATATACATAGATCTCTTGTTTGCTCAGTGATCAAGTAAGTCATTTATAATTTTCAAATTGTGTCAACAAGTAGATAAAATGGTTGTTTGATGAATCAGATATATTGAATTAATTAAGTAGAGCCCATAAGCTAAATATTAATGCATTGTTTATTTGAAATAATACTCGATATAGTACATTGTTGCACTTGAAATAAATTGAAATACTTCTAAAACTTTCAGGTTTGGAAACACCGCACAAAGTAGCACAAGATGTCTCCTGAAGAATGTCTTTGCATGTTGCTAACATTTCAAGTTAGTAGCCAAATTAAACCACAAGAATTTCTGGGGGAATTTTTATCTGAAAAGACAAACATGAATGAAGTAACATATGCAAGCTGTCCATCTCGAAGACCCTTTGGGCCTTTAAGAATTTTCCTTTCAGATGAAAAACTCATAGTATCACAGAGAATGTGAAATATATCACTAAACAAAGTGATCACATTTAAGCCAAGAATCACATGCCCAGAGCTGTTGCTATTTTCTACTTGAAAAGTGTAGTTATTATGTTTGCCAATAATTGAACAATATTTATTCCTTCTGAAACATTTTAGTGTTCAAAGTTATGTTTAAAGATTTATTTATTTATTTTAGAGGGGGTCGGGGGGCAGAGGGAAAGAATCTCAAGCAGACTCCCCGCTGAGTGTTGAGCCCCACACAGGTCTCTATCCCATGAATCCATCAGATCATGACCTGAGCCAAAACCAAGAGTCAGTCACCCCATCCTCTGAGCCACCCAGGCACCCTCAAGGTTATGTTTCAGTTTGAAAGTTTAAGACTCAATATATTTTAGTCGGAGTGGGTAGGGTGGAATGGGTCTGGGAGAAAATAAAGAAGCGAGATCAGCTGTGTTGCTTTTTCAAAACATCTGTGTTGAGTGATATTTTACACACCATAACATTCACCATTGTAAATGTAAAATCCAATGATTTTCAGTACATAAAGTTGTATAACCATGCAAAAATTTTGTTTTGAAACATTCCCATCACCCCCAAAATGTCTTTCACGTCCAGCTTCATCGCTAGGCAGCTGCTGACTTACTTTCTGAATTTATAACTTTGCCTTTTATGAAGATTCCATTTAAATGGAATCATTTACTATGGAGTCTCTTGCATTTGCTTTCTATTATTTAGCATAATAATTTTTAATTCATCCACATTGATGTATCAGTAGTTTGCTCCTATTTATAGCTGGATAGCATTGCATTATTCTGCTATACCACATTTTGTTTATCCATTCACCTCTAAGTGGAATGTGGGCTTATTCATACTTTGAACTATTACAAGTAAAGCTGTTATGAACCTTCATATGCGAATAGTTCTGTGGGCAAATGTAATGTCCCTAAGCTAGGTTCTTAGGAATGTATAGTATAACTTTAAGGAAATCCAACAAGACTACTTCTTCTTGAATCAGTTCAACAATTTGTATTAACTACACTGTATTATTTGTTGACAAAATGTTGTACATGATTTTCCCTCCTAATTGTTTTAATTTCTATAGATTTGGCACAGTTATCCACTCCTTCATATTTTGCTTCAATTACTTACTTTTCCTTTCCCTCTCTTTACTTCTTTGGAGACTGTAACTAAGGTTTGTAGTGCTCATGTCTCTTTTCCCATAACTCATTTGTGGTGTCACTGAATTTCTTATTTGCTTGTATGTTTTCTACTTCATTGTTTTCCACACTAATATTTATTGTTTTAATTATTCTGTTTTATTGGTCTTTTTTTCCTTCAATTTTCTACCATCAACAAACTGAACACTATTAATAGATTCATAACTTCTTTGCATAGAATATGCATATGCACAGAAGACAGTCTTTGTAAAGAAATCAAAATAAAAATTTCATTGGAAAAAAAATTAAGACATATAACAAAAATTTAATAAAATATGTATTGAATCATTGAAGCATAAGAATGTAACCTTATAGGATTACTTAAAAAGCCACAAATTAATGCAAAGTTCATGGATAGAAAGATTCTGCATAGGAACATTCTCTTCAGATTTGTGGACAAATCAGTCATTTCAGCCATAACCCCAGAAGGATTTTCATACATCTTGAGAAGTTGATTTAAAATTCTTTAGGGCCCAGGGCAGAAGCTCTCTCTGCCCATGGGTCCTGTCCCCCTGCTTTTAATAAAACCACCATTTTGCACCAAAAAAAAAAAAAAAAAAAAAGAGGAAAAGCAAGAGGTGATAAAATAGTGACTCTGACCCAACTAAGAATCAAGCTGTTTAAAGCTATACCGAGCAAAACAGTGCAGTATTCATCCAAATGTAGACAAACAATGAACACAGCATGAAACTGGATGAAAGACCTCACCTTTATTGAGTGATTATGGTAGGATAGCATGTCACTGGGAAAAGATTTTATAGCTAAAGCTGCTATAATTGGTGATCTATAGGTATATTTTTTAATTGGAACTGACTCCCTATCTTTCACTCTTCACTGGCAAAAATTCCAAGTGGATTCAAATCATTAATATAAAAGGCAACATTTAATATATCAGAATAAAGTATCAGTAAATAAATTCCAGACCCTGGACTGAGAAAAGGCTTTCATTAACAGGACACAAAAGTGTGTAAAACAAAATTAAATAGTTGGTACATTCAATTATATTTAACCCTAAAATTTCAGGATAGCAAAAAAGAAAACTTAAAAAAACCTTAAAAAACCTTAAAAAATAGAAATAAGCCACAGATTGAGGAAATTTACCTGACATATATACGACTAAGGAAATTTAATACTCTGGATTTAATACTGATTAAGACGAGTTAGCCAAAGATCCCAACAAAAATTGGATTGCGGGAAATCTCAGATATGACAAAGTAAAACCAATTCATTACAACCATGTTGAATAATAAACTTTGTTACATCGTTGTTGATTTGCTACCATAAACACAAACTCCTTTGTTTTATCAAATCTTCTCAAATAATTGTTCCTTTGTCTGACAAGTATAAAAGCTGCCCTCGTTGGTCACTTCTTTGAGTCCTATGTCTTTGGGGCATACAAAATTAATATTTTCTCCTGATATTCTGTTTTATGTTGACTTAGTTATAAGATGAGCCAAAGAATGCAGAAGGGAAGAAGGGAAAGGTTTTCTTTCCCTATGCAGACATATTCTATGATATTTGGTTATAGGAGATTATTAAAACAAGTACAGCTGGCAAGATTCAAATTCTATAATTAGAATGGGCAAGCCTGTTTTTATTAGACACCTTAGCATGTGTCTAGGCTAAAAGGAAGAGGAATATTTGAATTCCAAAATTGACCACACACCACACTGAGGCATAAGATCACATTAACTGTGGCTCTGTAGACTCTTGGGGGCAGTCTTGAATATATATTGGTGCCACGATGATGATATGAACTTTTATGATTTTTCCTTTAAGATATATTTCTGCATGAAAGGAAGAAAAATCAGCAGAAGAATCTATATCTGACATCTAGAAAAAGAGGGGTAAAACAGAAGATCACTTCAGTCTTTTCATTTTAAATAAATCAATATGTTATAAATAGAAGTGGAACTGCAGTGCTGCGAAGAGAAGGGCAAAGGAGCCACACACTTACTTTTATAAGATTTTGAGAATGTCATCTTTGTTCAGCGAAATCTCAAGGAAAGTTTTGGCTTGCCTGTTTATTTTCAACTTGAAGTGAACATCTCCTTAAAGCAATTTTATCGGAAGAACTGAGCACATTTTCACAAACACGGCACCACTTACGTTTTCACGTGGTGTATAGTGTTTGTTGAGTAAGAGTATTTAAAAATGGTGGAGTCCCAAATATATGTCCACGTCCTAATCCTGAGAAACTGTGACTATTTCCCTATATGGCAAAATATATGATTCAGGTAGGGACTTTGAGAGGAGGAGCTTATCCTTAATTATCCAAGTAGGTCCTAAATCTAAGAACAAGGGTCCTAAAAAAATGAGGCAGAAGGAAATTTGATACACAGAGAAGCCATGTGGTTATGGAGACCAAGACTGAAGCGAGGTGGCCACAAGCCAAGGAAACCAGTGGCCACGAGAAGCTAGACGAGCAAGGAATGAATCCTACCCTGGAGCCTCTGTGACACCTTGATTTTGGACTTCTTGCCTCTAATATTATGAGAGGATAAGTTTCTGTGGTTTTAAGTGGCCAAGTATTTGGTAATTTGTTATGGCAGCTCTAGGAAACTCATGAAGAAGCCACAGGAAAGTAATATAATTCCTACATTAGAAAAATAGTTGTTAAAATGACCTGAGA
Organism: Canis aureus; assembly: GCF_053574225.1. Taxonomy (NCBI): domain Eukaryota; kingdom Metazoa; phylum Chordata; class Mammalia; order Carnivora; family Canidae; genus Canis; species Canis aureus. Next base: position 7,052,457 of record NC_135611.1, on the reverse strand, counting down.
GATTAAATAACTTACACATATTCAGCAGTTGGGTTTCTAATATAAGCACAAATGCTAGAATTCTTGAAGACACAATTATATTCCCTCCCCACTTGATGAAGAATAAATACATGAATCATTTTTTTTAAGACTGTAACAAAAATCTTATATCCATGTTCAGAATTGGGATTTGTGATATATAATCATTTATGTTCCTTTCCATGGAACAAAGTATTTCCTTCAGACTTGTACAGCATGCTTGGTAGAGTTAGTTGTCAATGTGTTTTCTCAGCTTGTAAAATAATTAATGTGACTGGTAGAGAAACATCCTATAACAAACCATATGGGGATACCTTTCCTAGCTGACTTCAGTCCTTATGGGAGTGAAAACCTTATGTTCAGATTCCTTTGTTATATTGTAGAAATTCCACTGGGCTAAGCCATCCTAATTTGTTATTCTATATAAAGATAGAAGGATTTTATATTTCTAGGAGAAAGTATAGAATGTATTAAGCAAAACTTGCAGGTAATTTCATAGGGGAAAAGAAATACATTTCTCAGAACATTTAAGATACTAAAAAAAACACATATATGGTTTATAATTCCCTGACAAGGGATAGTAGTTTGATGCATATTTAGATTTTAGCTTATTGTCATTTTTGCCATTTATTTTCATTTTAATATGTACCCTTTTGCATGCTCTTTTCAATGCTGAGGGGAAGATAACAATGATCTAACTATTCTATATTTTCCTGGGAAAAGTACTCCCTATCACTTATCATTCTCAACCAATTCATAATTTATTTAATTCTCTACTCTATCAGCTGTATCCTGGCACTAAGGAAGACATACAAGTATTCAAGATGTTTATATGCTTTTTTTTTTTTTTTTTTTTTTGCTCAGGAGTGTATTTCAGCACCTTAGGACAGCACCTAGGTTAAAATAAATATTTGTGAAATTTCTGAAAGAGCAGTTAACATCATATGAGATTGTCTAAATGATCTCACTATCACTATCACATTTGTATAGGATATAAGTCATTGTAGATATGTGTATTACTTTATACATTTGGATACAGATGCACCAAGTATTTGCATTTTGGAAAGGGTAACAGTAAGACACAAGTCTTGCTCTAAACATATATTTAGTTGAGAATGCACTTACTTTCCTCTAATATTTAGCAGAGTGATATCTGCTCTATAATGAGGTGCAAAGTGTATTCCTCCTATTATAAATATGACATTACATACTATCAGTACAATCAGAAAAGCTGTGCTCTTTATTTGTATTTAGGAGATAGATTATAAGAATGAGGTTTTTGTTTTGTTTTGTTTTTTTGAGAAACACCATGACAATACAATTTGTAATGGATATGCCAGTATCATTAAGCTATGTAAACTCTCCATAGAATGCCTTGTGTATTGAGCATCTTTTTTTTTTTTTATCAGTAATGATGAATCAGAAGGATGCATAATTACCAAACTGTTGAAAGATCTATGCTGTCCACATTTCCTTGGCACACATAGGTTGAGTTCATTTTATTTTATTTTTACTTTTTAAAGATTTTATTTGTTTATTTATTTTGGAGAGAGAGAAAGTTCTAGCAGAGGAAGGAGAGATCCCAAGTAGACTCCATGCTGGGTGCAGAGCCTGATGTGGGGCTTGATCTCACAACCTTGAGATCATGACCTGAACTGAAATCAAGAGTCGGAAGCTCAACCAACTGAACCACCTCGGCACCCGAGTTCATTTGATTTTAGACCAAGACACATTTTCCAGTTGTGTGAAAAGCATGGG